>NC_090226.1:3685000-3985000 GCF_024489055.1 Chanodichthys erythropterus | reverse complement strand
ACCAATGCCATTAATGTGGGTGGTAATGTGGTGAGATGGTAGAACATCACCCTACGGTGATAAGGGCTCAGCACGAAATTTACAGTGTTACTTGATTTACGGAGCATCGATAATGAAAAAGCTTTTTACTTTTAATGCCAGTTTCTATATCTATCCAGAGAGATAACAGCTGTGATATGATGATGAATGCAAATTAAGATAATATGTGGTTATATATGTAGCACACGTCAAGAGCGACCAAATGGCACGTAGATTAATTCTAAACTTTGACGTTCCAAATGTTTTCAGTGCAGTTTATTTCTATACGAGGCCGTGCAATTAAATTTAATCATGACTAACGGAACTTGTGTGTAAAGATGAAAATATCCAATGGTGTCAAAAGAGCAATTTGGCATGCTTATCTGCAATGGTCCAGAAAGATAAGTTTGGATTTATTCAAAAAACTGTGGAAGGAGCAAGGGTTTGTATGGGAGGCAAATCAAGGGAAAGGGAAAACGTGGGCTGACAAATCACCACGGGGTTTCGGGTTCAGGAGCTGTTTACATGGACAGAGGTTACCTGGCCAGCATCTGGACCTGTCATTCACCGAACGTGTACACTCACATTTGTAAGTACAGCGAGCGGAAGAGGCAAATAAGAGCTGCTTTACTGAGCACACAGCTGAGAAACAACCTCGTTTTCTTGTGTAACGGTATTTAGTGATTCAGCTCTGACATCAGATACCAAATGACTCATAAGATGCTTTTTGATTTGTTTGTGTTTTACGTAGGCACACAGACACATACACAGTGCCCCCAAAATATATTTTAGGAATTAAGCTGCACATAAAAATATCTGAGTGTCATTGCATTAGATAACAAAATATCAAGCGTCATTTATTTTGAAGAAAGAAGCACAAACATACTTTTCAAGCCGAAAAAAATAACTACTCATACACATTTTTGAATTGCATGAGATTAGCTCGCATTGCACATATTACAGAGGTTCTGTTAACTGAAACATTTCCGTTCCAATTTATAAAAACATGACAGATAATTCTAAATGCAATGACCTTTAGACATTTTTAAGTGAGACTTAAGTGTATAGATATAGGTTTATCCTTTTAAATCGATAAAAAAGATTACACAATGAGTTAAAAGCATGTTACTGCAATACTAAATTTATATGCACTACCGTTCAAATGTTTGAGTCAGTGAGATTATTTTTAAATGTCTATTATGCTCACCGATGCTCAAAACTGTGGAAGCTTCCGCCATGAAATAAAAAATTCGGACTTTTTTTTTTCTCCGAATTGTGAGATATAAACGAGATATATGCGAGATATGAAGTCAGAATTGTGTGAAATAGTCAGAATTGCATGATATAAACTCCCAATTGTGTATTATAATGTTCAATTGTGAGGGGAAAAAGAGGTTTTTCCTTCTTGCAATTGCATGTTGTAAAGTCAAAATTGCGAGATATAAACTCACAATTCTGAGGAATAAGATGCAATGTAGTTTATATCTCACAATTCTGATATAAACTCAGAATTGCGAGTTAAAAAGCCAGAATTGTGTGATTGCAAGAAACAAGTTGAATTCACTTTATCTCGCAATTCTGAATTCATAACTCGAAATTGCGAGTTTAAATCTTAAAAAAAAAAAAAAATCAGAATTATGAGATGCAAACTCGAAATGGCAAGAAAAAATCCAAATTGTGAGATAAAAAGTCGCAATTGCCTTTTTTATTTTTTTATTTATGCCGGAAACAAGCATACATTCAAAACGATACAATAAAAACAGTAATATTTTAAATTATATCATTATAAAATAACTGTTTTCTATTTGAATATGTTTTAAAATGCAATTTATTCCTGATGAAAAGCTGTATTTTCAGCATCATTACTCCAGTCTTCAGTGTCACATGATCCTTCAGAAATCATTCTAATATGCTGATTTGCTGCTCAAGAATCATTTATGATTATTATCAATGTTGAAAACAGTTGTGCTGCTTCATATTTTTGTGAAAACCGTGAAACGTTTTCAGGATTAATGAATAGAAAGTTCAAAAGAACAGCATTTATTTAAAAGAAAAATCTTATGCAATATCATATCTTTACTTTTACTTCTGATCAGTTTAATGTGTGCTTGCTAAATAAAAGTATTAATTTCTTTCAAAACTTTTGAACGATAATGTACCTTTAAAAAAACAGTATGTTTTGCTTTTAGAGAGAATCTGTGTGCCCCCATTATGTGGGTCACATGAGAAAAGTGCATCCAAATTAGAGCTTAACGATGAAGCGTTAATGATATGATCGCAGTGTGTGACAGCACCAGGACACAGAGCAGCAGGGAAGAGACTGCCGGGCAACTGTCCTCTACACACACACACACAAACAAACATGTAAACACAAGTGTTCCCACTGAGTCGCACACACACACATGCACTCACACACAGCCCCTCGCCGCCCCCGGCCTGCCTTTACATAATGCCGCTGATTTCAGTCTGCAATTTGCCATGGCTGTTTAGTGCAGCGAGTGCTTTCCTGCTCTTAATGAAGCCTGTGTGACTCCAGGCTGTCTTCAGGGGTCACAACCAGTGTGAGTTCACACTGCAAGCGACGAGTGGAGATGCACAGCCGACATCACTCCTAAATGCTTACACACACACACACACACACACACACACACACACACACACACATTCATCTCGTAATATAATTAAAGCAATGAAAGCACTGCTGTGATTGTCGTCGTATTAATTTGAAGTTAAAAGAGTGCTTGTATCTCAGTTATGACTCTTTATGAAAAGATAGGTTGGGTAATTCACTCATGATGTCTCATCTCAGGATATTAATTTATTTTTATAGCACCGATAAGACCTTTAAGGCCAGCTTTGATGTATTTTTGTTGTCATTTGTCGATTTGCGCTAATATTCGTTCAGTGCTTTTATTTGTTCACACATATGTGCTTTGTGTGAGTTGGCTAGACGTTCCTGCTCTGTGTATTTGTATTTATAAATGTGTCCTGGCATGTGCATATGTGTGCATGTTAACCTTTATATGCCTAGCAGATCTTGGCACTGCCGCCACTCTGTGTATGTGTGCCCACTTTCCATTTAAAGAAGCTTGAAGCGTCTATAAACGTCTGCGGCAGCCTCAGTGTTTCCTGGGATTCTGTATTTGAGGTTCCGGCACTCCAGGGCCTTCAATCTATACAGTTCTCTCCAAACGTTTCTGAATTTAATAACAGGAAATATTTGTTATAAGAATTATTACTTAGAATTATACTAATCGTTGTAAGAATTATATACAAATTATATGTTATAAGAATTATAGTTATAAGAATAATTGGTTCACTCAGCCAGGCATTATTAATTCCGCTTAGCAGCTATTTTTTAGTATTTGATGTTGTTGAAATTCTGCAATGTGACATTTTAAACAGCATTTTGCTCATCCTTAAATATTAATTATCTATAAATTATAATATTGTGTAATATAAATTATTAAAACAAAATATAATGTTAAACATTTATTAACATGATTAATATTATTATATATTATATTATGTAAATATTATTATAATATATATATATATATATATATATATATATATATATATATATATATATATATATATATATATATATATATATATATATATATTACATAATATAATATTTACATAATATTATAATATAATAATAATAATAATAATATATATACATATGACCCTGGACCACAAAACCAGTAATAAGTCGCACGTGTATATATTGGTAGCAATAGTCAACGACACATTAAATGGGTCAAAATTATCTTTTTTTTTTTTTTTTTTTTTTTTTTTTAATGCAAAAAATCAATATGATATAAAGTAAAGATCATGGTCAATGAAAATATTTTGTACATTTCTTACCGTAAATATATAAAAAAAAAATATGTTTATGAGTGGATATGCATTGCTAAGAACTTCATTTGGACAACTTTAAAGGCGATTTTCTCAATATTTTGAATTTATTTTGCACCCTCAGATTCCAGATTTTCAAATAGTAGTATCTCTACCAAATATTGTCATATCATAACAAACATACATCAATGGAAAGATTATTTATTCAGCTTTCAGATGTTGTATGAATCTCAATTTAAAAAATTGATATATATATACTAAAACTACATAATAATAATAATTGGTATACTTTATGCAATTATTCTTATCAAAATATAATTATATGAATAATTTTAATATTATATAGTAATCATAAAATTATGTATATTAACAATAACAACAATAAGTTGTTATCATTATTGTTATTATTATATAAGATTTTAATGTAGTTTTTGTGATCTCATAATAATTGAGAGACTAATTAGAATATTTGTACTTTTAATTTGTTATATGGCAGGACCATTAAAGGGATAGTTTAAATGAAAAAATGAAAAAAAAAAATTTTTCACCCAAAAATGAAAGTTTTGTCATTATTCACTCACCCTTATGTTGTTCCAAACCTGTATGAGTTTCATTCTTCTGTTGAACTCACACACACACACACACATGCTGTGTTTCTGTGAATTGCGAGGACTTTCCATAGGCGTAATGCATTTTATACTGTACAAACTGTACATTCTATCCCCCTACACTACCCCTAACCCTAAACCTAACCATCACAGGAAACTGTGCACACCTTTACTTTCTCACAAAAACACCATTTAGTATGTTTATTAATCCATCTACATTGTGGGAACCACTGGCTGGTCCCCACAATGTAGGTGAACTCATGTTTATATTACATCGTGGGGATATTTTACAGAATGACAGTAACCAAACAGTTGATGAGCCCCATTGACTTCCATAGTATTTTTTCCCCTACTATGGAAGTCAATTGCTTCAGTCAACTGTCTGGTTACCAACATTCTTTAAAATATCTTCTTTTGTGTTCAACAGCAGAATGAAACTTATACAGGTTTGAAACAACTTGAGGATGAGTAAATGATGACAGAATTTTCATTCTTGGGTGAACTATCCCTTTAAAATACACTATGATTATTTTATGTGTAGCAAAATGGCGATATTCAGTCTTGTTATTAGAGAAATTTAACAAAATTGAGTAGCTCAGGCTAAAACAAGAAAAAAATGATTTGCCATTGGGATAAATATGGGTATTTAATTCAAAAGGGGGGAAAAAACATCTTATCCCATTGGCAATTTTTTTTTCTTGTCTTTAGCATGAATATTGTTGAATTTCTGTGCTTTCTCTCTCCCCTAGTCTGCTGTGCAGTCGCTCCCAGACTCCTTCAGTCTCTCTCTAAAGAACAACACATAAAGGGCCCTTTCCCATCAAAACAATGACATCTGAGGAATACCAATGCATGCCCGCTGCCGTTTTGTCAAAGTTTAATTTGGCTGATCTGCTTTGTGTCATGTGTCTCTCCTCTCTTCCGCGAGGGGAGTGCATCTGAGGTCGTAATTAAACACCACACGCTCATTCATGTGCAAATGCACCCAGGGCTCTTTGAAACCGAAGCGATGGAAGATAGAACAAGGAGAAAATTGATAAACAGAGGGAAAGGAAAGCAGGGAGGACGCAGAGGAGAAAGTGTCCGCTCGTCTTCAGGAGTGCATGTTTCCTGCTCGAGTTGTAGTGGACTTTGTAGGCCAGTGAACCGAGAAGATCCGTCTGTACCGTGGTGAATTTTAAACAGAACTAGAATAGAAAGCGCTTGTGCCGAACGGACCTTTGCGCGTCAATTCTCCCCATTTGTTCTTAAAGGTACACAATCGACCAATTAAAGCGCTAATGATCTATATCAGTTTATCATCGGAGTTGACAAACATGAAAGTCGAGGTAATTGATCCATAACAGAAGTTTGATTGGGCAGAGGGACACACAAACAACGTTCAGGAATACACACACACACATATATATTGTGAGTCAGCATGTGTTTTATCTGACTTTCAGCCAGGAGAGAGATAGAGAGAGAGATTGATCTGCTCTCTCTCTGTGATGTACACACCTACTGGCAGCTCCAGACACAAACAGAATATATTCAATATACCGACACACTGTACATGACTGTGATGATAGTCTAAAGAGTGCTTTACACTTCATCTTCTGCTTTGTTTTTATCACACGTGTCCACTGGTGCAAAGTCAGATGAGCTGAGCGGATGTTTTCAATTCATTCTCTATGGGAGCCGAGCAGCAGGGGCTGTCAGTGGCGGCGAGCGAGCGATGAGAGTGTCAGAAAGTTGGGAAAATTTGAACCTCAGAGCCAAAAAAGGTCCTGCTTACTGTTGTTGATGAAAGGGTAGTTTCAGAGCTTAAACTACATTGTTACATATTACTATGCATAGATTTCAAATTAATTTTGAACTCTTTCATTGTGTATATATATATATATATATATATATATATATATATATATATATATATATATATATATATATATATATATATATATATATAAATGCTCTCACTGTGGATTTCTAGCATTTTGAGCTGGCTTCTTCGTGTAAAAGCCAGTTTAATTATCTGAATTACAACAGAGACAGAGTTAGACATAAATCAGCTGAATTGTCCTGTATTCCAAAATGTAGCCAAACCCAAATCATAATGCAATTCAAGTGTGTGTTGCATTCTCAGTGTTGCCACTAGGGGTGCTTGTCACAATTGTTTACTTGTGTAGAGCATGTTTCTGACCTTACACCTTTCTGACCAAAGCACCTTACATTGTATGGAAGTAAATTAATGCCAAATGTTTTTGAAATAAAAAGCTTGTTGAATTGCTCTAACTGAAAAAAAAAATATGCATTACATTAGCTGTACTTGCATTTAGATGCACTGTATTTTTAAGGCTTGCATTTTTATGGGATGAAATTCAACACAGTCGTATATTTAAGCTGTGAATATTTCAATTAAAAATATTTCACACACATTTTCATTATTAAAAATTAAATAATTCATATTCACATTTCAAATTTCACTGCCAAGATATTTATTCTGTTTAAAAATACAACCTATAAAATTCGACTAGCAATTTTCAGTCCATTTTATTTCACTTTACAAATTCGCTTCCACAAATTCAGTGGCTCAAATTCGGCAGAAAATTCAACATTTCACATCCGGGAACTGCAGGAAGAGCAGTAGAGTGCCGATGCATCATCTCGATCTGCTGTTGGTCTTCTTCACCAGCAGGTGCCGCTAGCGGCTGTTTAGGAAGACCAAAGCAACGCTAGTAAGTCATTCATTCATAAAAACGGATTTACAGAATTAGAGCAAGCGGTAAGTGAATGTGTGATGATTATCAGGGCCAGTATAAATGCAGAAAAGCTGATAAAGACACAAAAGCTGCATTTATGTTTAATTCAGTGTATTTACGCTTACTTTCCCTGTGTAGCTACAGCTTTCTCTACAGTGAACAAGATAACGTTATTGCCCGATGCTGGTGTATAGATCAAACGTTAAATCTGAGATAGACATATATTTCTCTCTGTTGTTTAGTTTCCTTAACTTTGTATCGCAGCGCTGTGTTGTAATACTAGGGCTTCCCTCATCCGTCATAGCTGCCATCAGGACATATAAACTCTTAACACAGCTTAATGGACTCGTACAGTGATATAAAAGACCAAACTCGCACCTCATTTGTGATGTAGGTTAGACTATATAGGCTCCAAGAAAGCAGATACTGGCATTAAGTTGATTTGACGCTGAACGTTTGATTATGATATTCGCAAATTTAGGGACCGTCTCTAAAGTTACGACATTCTGTATTCACGTTTTTTATTTCAAAAACATTTGGCATTATTTTACTTCCATACCATTGCATTAACCCTATAAATCCTGCTGTATCATATTTGATGCACAAATGTCTGACGCCTCTTTGCTGTGAAATATTCATTGATATTCATAAAGTAAACTTAAAGGGTTAGTTCACCCAAAAATGAAAATTCTGTCATTAATTACTCACCCTCATGTCTTTCCACACCCGTAACACCTTTGTTCATCTTTGGAACACAAATTAAGATATTTTTGATAAAATCCGTTGGCTCAGTGAGGCCTGCATTGCCAGCAAGATAATTAACACTTTCAAATGCCCAGTAAGGTACTAAAGATATATGTGACCCATCACGGAAACCAGGGACACAAGTCGGCAGCACAACTATTGAGCAAACTGAGAAAGAAGCGTTTTTTTTTTTCAAAAAATTTTGCAGAATCTGTTAGTTGAGATCATGAAGAAGCATCTCCGTGTTTTAGATAGCAGTATTGGTATATTTAAAAACGTACATTTTGAGGTTGAAATCGGCTTGTTTTTCAGAGATTCTATCTCGCAGTAGGGGCGTGTCATTGTCTGTTTGTATTTCCATACTGGAATCGGATACGCCGGCTTTTGTTTCTTTTGTTATTGCCGCCGCTCTCCAAGGGAAGCGTGGCTACTTATTTATGCAGCGCTCTGGTCGGCTCTAGCTGATATCAAAATTTCATGAAGATGGACGCCGCAAAGAATATCGCAGACGAGCTGAACCGTGGCCGTTACACCAAAAATGTTTTGAAGTACAACATACGGCTGGATTCTTTAGCTGCGGAAAAAGAGTGGCAGGACATGCAAATTATCAGACATTTAGAGGCAAACAGACGCATAGTGCAAACTTCGGAGATGGTTACATCCACAAAGAAGACCCCGACAAAGAGAAAGTGTGCCCGAACAACTTATTTCATTGGAGGCAACAAGATCTTTTCTGTTTCTTATGGGGTGAGTTTCCATAAACATCAAAGTTTGTCGCTTTGTGTTCATTCTAAGAACACGTAGGCTACACGTTATCTCATGTGTCTATTGTTATTAGCTAGCTCAGGACTGTCGTTTTAATTGTAATCGTTAGCATCGTATCACTTGCCAAAAACCCCCATTACTATAATGCGCTTTTCGATGGTAATGTTATCATGTTAATTTGAATAACGCTTCAACTGCTTGAATTGACTGGTGTGAATGACTTAGCTCATGTAAACCTTACTATTCTTGAATTGAATGTGACGCTAATAATTTTAGCCAGTTACTACTTCTTAACAAGGATTTACTAATGTAATAGTAAATGTATCAGATTAAATTCCTACGTAAGTAAAAGTATAAAGTATCCGTAGCTGTAAAATGTGTGTTCTAAGTCAAAAGTAAAAGTATTGAAGAGTTTAATGTACAATATTTTTTTAATCCTTTGACTCAAACCAGGTCTAACCGCTAACTGAGGTCTAAATCAGGACTATACGGTTATCACAGAATCCTGTTCAAAAAGTTCTAATGTCAAAAAAGATAAATTACTGACATTTACAATGCACATTATCCTTTATTATTAATAGTATGCGGTCTGATTTTCCCGTTGCGTCTGTCGTTGCTATGTAACCATGCAGCTTTACAAGGGGTATGGCTTATCTAAATGAGATGTAAATGAGCCCTATTGTCACTCCCAGGGGGTGAGAACAGGCGAGAACTGCAAAATCTTTAGGTCATTTTCTGCCCTATGAGCTTTTTTGAGTGCCTATCTTCAAATGGCCACAACTTCTCCAAATATTATCAGATTTCCATGTTTTACACATCGTTGGAAAGCTTGGAGACTACACTTTCAGAATTTGTGAATAACTCAAAATGCCCCAGAACCGACTTGTGTCCCTACTTTCTGTGACTGGTCACATAAATATGTGAGTACAGTGGTTCAACCTTAATGTTATGAAGGGACAAGAATACTTTTTGTGCACCAAAAAAAACAAAATAATGACTTTATTCAACAATATCTAGTGATGGGCGATTTCAAAACACTGCTTCTTGAAGCTTCGTAGATGAACAAAGGTCTTAAGGGTGTGGAACGACATGAGGGTGAGTAATTAATGACAGAATTTTCATTTTTGGGTGAACCCTATCCCTTTTAAATAACTTTTATATTCTTATTAATATTTCAAGATGAACATTAACTGGACTGAAGCATTGTTAGGCACGATATATATATATATATATATATATAATATATAATATATATATTATAGTTAAATTATGAGTGTCAAATACGAAATATCAGGCCTTTGACTGATGTTTATTCGTACTTCTCTCAATCATCATTTCAGAGCTTTGATCATAAAAATAAGCATTTTAAGACGTTATATGAAGATATAGAGTGCAAAAACTGATATTGCTGTACTGTTATAAAGATTTACATTACAAGCTATCAGCATTTTATCTTGCTTTTTTTTGGCCATATACTGCGCCAAAATGCATATTTTTGCAATTTGTATGAGCTGTGAAAAGTACGAGCTGCATATTCTCCAATATCATACTATATGAGCAATAAAAGCTGATATCAGATATGATATTCAACAAAAATTATACAAACTTTTTTATATAGATTTTTTATTTAAATGTTCAATAAACTGTTCCATTTCAATTCATGCATTTTCTTGGAATCAAACCCATAACCTTGGCATTGCTAGAGGCTTGCTTTGCTGTTTGAGCTCTAGGAATGCTTTAGTTTGTCAAACACCAAGCTGAGAATTTCTCAGACCTTGTGGTTAATGCATGAGCGTTACGTGATTGAGCTTTGGTGCTCATGCTGACAGTGTGAGTCTGAATCAGGTCTGGATCTGGTCTGCACTGCATGATTTTTGGTGAGTTACAGCCGATGATTGTCAGGGATTATCTGTGATAGACGTGGAGATGCTTTTACTTGAAATGCACAAACACAACGTTTTGAGATGTTTTGACATGCGGAATGATGAAATAATATTGATATGGTCCAGTCATTTTCATCACACATCTACTGAATAAAGAAGCTCTCACACATCAGTTTCTCTTTGATGCCCACCTCTTGTTTGAGCGCCTTCACATAATCCCGAATGAGCAGTTTGTCGGACATGCCTTTTATTAAAACACCAAAATAACAACAGTGAGCTTTAAAGGTTTCATCGAACATAGCGCTCTATTCCTCCTGGAAATAAACCACTGCTTTGTGTGTGTGTGTGTGTGTGTGTGTGTGTGTGTGTTTGTGTTTGTGTGTGTGGAGATGTAGCAGTTTGTGTATCGCGTGCCTGCCATAATAAATTGTGCGATGGGCCGTCTCTCAGACGGTACGTCAGCTCCTCTGGCTCTTCCCGCTAGTGCTGCATGTGTTGGCGCTGCAGCGGCAGACAGACTCTCTGCTCTGCACTAATGCTTTCTGGCAAGACACTGGGCATTTATTAATGCAGGAAAAGAAATTGTGTGTGTGTGCATGTGTGAATGTTTGCATTAGCGTTGTCACGTTCAGTAGTTGAAACCAATAGCAGTGATACTTCCCGGTTCTTTATACCAATTTTAATTCCATAAAAAAAGATAAACTTATTTATTTAACAAAAATTACAATTTTTTTAAATTATTTTTTATTATTTCAATGAAATGAATGTATGATATTTTAGTTCGATAATGTTTTTTATTTAATATTTTGTATTTTTAGGGGATTTATGGTATTTCAATTATATTTATGCTGTAGTTATAATCCATTTATTCACTTTTTGAGCATAGACCTGAAAAGGAAATTTCCAACTTAAACTATCATAAATTTTGAATGCTTTAGAGCATAGACTTAATTTTAGAGCACAGACTTAATTTTGATCTCTTTTCAAAGACGACACTTGGCAAATTATTGCTGAAGTGAAAAAAGTTTAAAAAAGTTAACTTAAAGTTACAGAATTTTACGTTTATTGTAATGAAAAATGCAAATATGCTATTTTCAATATTTATATGAAATATATATTTTCAAAAACATGTTTTACTCTAAAATTGCAAAAAAAAAAAGAAAAAAAAATCAAAACCATAGATCTAAACCAGTTGCGTTCCCAATTTGAGCTTGATATCTCAAAAAATGAGCTTTCAGTAAGATTTTGTTTAGCGCAGTACCAAAAGTTTTCACTTGATGAAATTCATCTCCCATTTATTTCCAATTCGCTCTGTTTTGACCACGAGGAGCAAAAGTGTGACTATTTTTTCAGGACTATTTAACCTTTTCGAATCATGTCTATGAGTTTTTGTTTGCTCACATAGCAAGTGCCAAAACATTTACCAAATTTTGTACCATTCCAATGAAGTAAAAAATTGTAAAAAAAACAAAACAAAACAAAACGTTTTGGTTAAAAAATGGCCCACCAGAGGGAAGTTAAATACTAGGATGTGGTAGTACTTAACCAAATAATTTTTCAGACTTTTTTATTTATAATTTCTTATTTTGCATGGGAGAAAAAAAAAAAAGTCAATTTCTGCTGTTTTGTAAAATAAAAAACAAAAAGTCAAGTCTAGCAAGTGATTAATTTCCTCCTCTTTTTATCTTGTCAATATTGTTGTTTGATTAATGTTTACGATATAATATAATTTAGCAGTTTCAAGCTGCATTTCACAACATAATCTCATGCGCATATCTGATATTTTAATGCTTAGCAGATTTATTCTACATTTTCTGAAGACAAACGGACTGTGTTCACGTTAACAACCTGCCAAGATGGGCATTTTCATTATAAAGTGCATGCGAACATCTACACGTGCACACAGTGCATGTGAGAGTACAAAAGCAGCCGTCAGTCAGAAAGTACTCTGAAACCAGTGAGTTAGTGCTGAGCACTACCCATGACGTAGAAAAACTGATACTATTACTTACTGGACATCCCTAGTGTGCATGTATGTGTGTGCGCGCGCGTGTGAATATTTATTTTTGTTTTTGTGTTTATATACTGTATGAGCAGTTTTGTGTGTTTGAGTGCTTTTGTGCATGTGTGTTTTTATGCATTTATGTGTGCTTGTGTGCGTGTGTGTGTGTGTGGATGTGGGCTTCTGTGTATGTACTTAGTGTGTGTGCGTGTGTCTGTGTCTGTTTCTCCATTTACAATATTACTGTGGTCCTCTTGCACTTTGTGAGTGAAGTCCATTTATTGTGTCCTCACAGATATGAGTTAGAGGTGTGTGTGTGTGTGTGCGTGTGTATGTGTGTGTTGGGAGGGTGGTGGGCCTGAGTGAAGCGGTCCGTCCGAGAGGTAGTTGAGCAAGATGAAACGAGAGGGGTCTGGGAAGTGGCAACATGTCAATATGAAATAGAGAGAGAGAGAAAAAGACAGGAGCCGGAGGAGAGCAGCGAGAGATGATGGATGAGAGACGCCGTGTAGGACGCGCTGAACCATACGGGAAGAGCAGAGGAAGAAATCTGACGGAATTGGAAAAGAGAAAACACAGCAAGCAGAAGATATGTGAAGGATGAGCACACGCTGGCGAGAGCAGCGATACGTCCGTGTGGTCCGTGAACACTATTGACCATCAAGAGGAACAGCGAGAGATTCCCGCCTCTATAAAACATACAACACACGAAACTCACACAGTTGAAGTTGTGCGCGTTGGTTTGGTGTGCGGTTGGTCATATTACATCTTTTGATTTGAGTGCCGGGTGACCTGATTCTGTCGGCCCCGAGCTCATGAATATTCCAAAACAAACCATCATAAACAAACACATTAATGCATTCTGCCATACGCAATACACAGCCTTGAATGTGTCCGTCATCAGAGCTCGTGTTGTGTTTGGCACACTGAGAGTCACAGATCAGGTCAAGTTTTCAAATATTTTTTTTCCACATCTTTTAGACATTTTTGGCACTCTTGAAGTACTGAACATGCAACCTAATATAAATTAAAATACTATGCAACGTGCAAATGTGTTGTTAAATTGTTGAAATGTTAGGATAAAATCTCAGGAGGACATTCAAGTACATGTTTTGGGTCAAAGGGATTTAGCTGACAAAAAGGTCCTTGGTTTAATGCTTAAAGGTCAATTCAGTTTTCAGTTTTTCATTTTTCAGTTACTGTACAGTATGTTATCCCGTTGAAAGAAAATTACATTTGATGGAGCATTTGAAAGTAAATTAATTTAGAAATGTAATTTTTTTCTTTTTTTAAATCTTATAATTCCATTTATAGTTAAAAATGACCATTGTAGTCATTAAATATTCACTAGGTTATTCCTAAAGCTCACTTGAATTTGTTCTAGAGATCATTAGACGTGACATGATGTTCCCTTGGAAGCCTTAGGAAGTGCCTTCATACAAAAATCATTGCCTGACTGAGCAGCCGCCTTCGATTTCGGACACACAGCCTGTGAGTTAATACATTTCTGTGTGTATGAATGTGTCAGATGGGCGAGCGAGAGGTAAAGCTCACGGGCAGATCACCCTTGTGAGGCTCAGTGTCTCTTGGTGATAAAGACTGAATTCAATTATTTAGCAACACTTGCAGAACAGACGTCAACTCACTGTCCCTCCTCTAGGGATGAAGTGAGTGTCTGCCAGAGTACATCTGCTCTGAAAAAAAGAGCTGAATTTATGACTTAAAAAGCGGTAATGAAATACCACAGTGATTAGCATTTAATGGTAAGCAGAAACTAAGAAGCTTCTTGGAAATATTGAGCCTGAAATAGCAGGTATTCAGCTTTTAGAGGCGAGTGTTACACCGTGTCCTAACCAGACGTGAGGCCGTGACATGCGATAAAATCTCACTTTTCCATGTTAGAGATGTCAGAGATTTTGAAATAACCAGCAGCGATGGAGACACGCGACAATTCTATTTTAGAAACAGTTTCTAAAATAGGCAGGAACGGCTGGAACTACAACACTCTAAGTATGGCAATGATCATATCAGGTTATGTTTATGTGCTTTATTTAATGCTGAAAGTATCTAATGTGAGTTTGAATATCATTTTGTGTGTCTTTTATCCCCGTACTGAAAGCAACAATGCACAATTCACCTCAGATCTTCAAAATAAATAAAAGGAAGCAAGAACGTTCAAACTGTCAACTCATTGTGAACAGACACGTGTATTCTATGACAAAGATTGTTTCAGTAACTCAGTATGTATTTTTAATAATATTAAAATGGTGTGATATTCATGAATTTGATTATGTATTTCATTATGTATATACATTTCTTTGCGAGTGCTGGGATCTTGCTGAGAGAGCCCGCCTACGCGCTCTTCTGATTGGCTGTGATCTTCGATTGACTTTATCACATTTCATAGTCGCGTCGCATCTGGTGTGGGCAGACAGATCTTTTGGTGCTGGAATCTTATTGCGTTGCATCTGGTTAGGACACTCTGCTAGGGTTTATAACTTTCGAATGTGTTAGTTATTAAAAGGGATAGTTCACCCAAAAATGTATCATTTAGTCATGTCGTTCTAAACCTGCATGACTTTCTTCTCCCGCAGGGCACAAATTTTGAATATTGTTTTCCATGCATTTTTTTTTTTTTTTCTCCTGTGCAATACAATGGACTGTGAATGAAGCATTCAAGCTTCAAAAAGGATTCAAAACACATTAAAACCCATAGATGGAAAACAGCTGGAAGTTGTCATTCACACAAAAAAGTTTTTAAATTATCCCCAGCTCTCACTGAGACATTCAGATCTTTTCAGTGAATTTGTTATATCGGTTTACAACACTAGTCTGAATGATTTGTTCACAAATGATTCTATTCGGTTCTTGAGTTCAACTCACTGACTCAGTGACTCAGTTGCAATGGGTAACGACTCAGTGGAGGGGGAAATTATCAACGAATAACAACTTTTATATTGGAATATTGAGCACAATTCTGCATTTATAATGATTTTATGTTGCTTTTGCGTCCTTATTTTGAAGCTTGAAATCCTTAGTCCCGATTCACACGAAAGATCAACACAATCTGCAGAACATCTCCATTTGTGTTTCACGGAAGAAAGAAAGACATACAGGTTTTTAAACAGCACAAAGGGGAGTAAATGATGACATACTTATCATTTTTGGATGGACTATCCCTTTAAATGAGACCAAAGCGCTCAGGGTGTGATTAAATGAGCTGTCCTAGTCTTCTCGAAACCAGTTTTTCCCAAGTGTGTGTGGTTATAGGCGCTTCTGATAATGCACATGTAGGCCTCGTTCAACAAGGAATGATGGAGAGTTTTGACTTCAATTAATTCTTCATCATTGCATTAATTAATCTAAATCTATAGTTAATTAATTATGCAGTATATTTTTTTCTTGTGCATGTTTAAAAAGTCAAAAGGGTTGTTGGATGATGTTTTAAATTGGAAAATTAATATTCATAACTCCTAATGAAGTTTTTAGAATGACCCTCGATTCATGGCTTTACTGAGATTTAATTAACAATCCTGGCAGCCGACACCTTTGTCAGAATGGGTGGCATAATCGAGTCGCGTGGAGTGACTTATTGTTCGAACATGATAAAACATACAAACATTAATATCTGGCAAACGCTGAGCTCTCTTAAGATCCTCAAAGACACAGACATCTCATAATATGCCATTCACAAATTATCCTGGCAAACATTAGGAGTAAAACTGCTTAAGTGTGAAAATAATGTCATGCAAGACTGAGCAGTAATGAATATATTAGGACTCGGGCATCTGATCCAAGGTCAGAGGAAAATTTGCAGCAACATTTATAGACCCCGTAGAATTTTCAATAATTGCCGTCCTGTCATAAAAGTTTAACCCTCAAACCGTGATATTGATGCCAGACATCGACCGGCAGCTAAATTAATCACATTACTATAGAGTGGGAGATTTATTACAGATTTTTTCATTTATTTATGCACATTATTGTTTCATTTGCTAGTGTGGACTTGTTCATATATTTTCTGAGTGGTTTTTGGTTCCTGTACAGTTTTAGTATATTCTGGGTAGTTGCTAGGTGTTTCGCCCAGATTAGGGTAAATTGTGTATCTTTAGTGCTAAGTTTGTCTGCTCTCGGTAACGCTGTCCATGGTCCTGAAATCCCACAGACGTGTCGTCTCCAGACTGATAGAGTTATGATCACATCAGCACTTATGTGTGTGAACCGTGTATGACCTCGGCGTCCTCCAGTGAGTAAAGCCCGACCCATCGCTGCAATCCGTCAGCACACTGACCTTTATCATGCCACGCTTGACCCTGAGTCAACACAGGCCAACAAAAGGGTAACGTTCGCACAGTACAATTTGCTCAAAAAGCTTGTATAATCCACGTTCTTATTGGCTCAATACCACAATTTTGTCTTCGGTACAGTACCACAATCTAATACCGTAGTATCAGTATTAAATCGATACCATACAGGGTCTGAATTTTGGCGCGGGATTGCACATAATTTTACTCATTCCCAAGGGTTTCACGTTTATAATGCAGGAAATACCACAAACATTTATCAGACTATCACATCAAATGAGTTTTTTGAGAGAAGTAATTTCACAAACAGCGTGAGTGAATCAGCCGCATCTTTCCTCTCTCAAAATGAGCAAATGGCTTCTGGATTCAAATGACATTGCATCTGCACTAAAAGTAAGCTTGCACTGCGATACAACACTTTCGCTCGTGTTTCAGGATAGCTGACAAAAAAGTCACTTCCCCACGTTCAAGCGATTTTATATCATTTAGCAGTACTTGCGCACTCTTTGAGAGACATTTTGTTTGCGTGCAACACATAAATCCGCCTCTCAAAGAGCTTGCGCATTCCAAATTGAGTTCCTTTTCACAGCTTTTGTGCTTAAAGGGGACCTTGATTATAATTTCGCTTTTTTAACTTTAGTTAGTGTGCAATTTGAATCAACTCCACAGCAACTACATAAATTTATCTGTTAATCATTCAGAAACGTCTTAAAGTTGTAACTTCTTCCTGAGTCTCTCCATCAGTGTCGACTCCGGTTTGAACAATGTAAGGCTGAACACCGTTACTGACAATCCTCATTTTGGCTGCGTGAGATTCTCCAGCTTTGTTGTTGTTGAGCTGTTAAAGCTCCGCCCTCTTCTGGAAAGGGGGCGGGAGCAGCAGCTCATTTGCATTTAAAGGGACACACACAAAAACGGCGTGTTTTTGCTCACACCCAAATATAGGGGCAAATTTGTCAAGCTATAATAAATGAGCAAAATCATGATATTGTTCTGTTTTAACTAAAATATATATATATTTTTTTTCCCAGTACCGGTATACTGCACAACCCTAGTTACTAGTAAATATATTTCTGTGATACTTCAGTTGTCACATGATCCTTCAGAAACCATTCTAATATGCTAATTCGGTGCTTAACTATTATCAATAATTAATGGTATTCAAATATTAATAATAGTTCTTATTATTATCAATGTTAAAAGCAGTTTTTGCTGTTTAATATTTTTGTGGCTTCAAGTTGAACTAAAAAAAATGATATTTTTGACCTTGCATGTTTATTTGTTTTGTTTGATTTTATTCCACTGTTCCGCATCTCACTTCAAACATGCATTCTGTATGCGCAACAATAACATAACAGTCCGAACTCAATGCAAGGCATTATCTTCTGTTCAGCGTCACATGAGTGCATTCGACACTGGCAGTATTTTGTGCTTCGACAAAAAGACAGCACTCTCCTGTAATCCTGCAAATGAGCAGCATGTCAGCGTAGCCCTTAGTGTTTGCTACTCGACGTTCAATCAACAAGATCAGAATGTCCCGTTCCTCACCCCTACACGGGCTCCACGAGGCCTTTCCCGTCCCGCCGTCAGTTCTCTCAGATGGAGCTGTTGACGTGCGCAGGGGTCTTTTCCATCGCCACGCTGAGGGGCTTTTTAATTTAAGGTAATTAATTGCTGACCTCGTTTGACGCGGCACTTTATGAGTCTTTGGCGACAGCCTGTGATTTTCTGTACTTCCCACTGCTAGCGAGAACTCCTGCGATGATGCTGGCACGACTGAGAATGAGCAGAAGAGGAAGATCGTATGCAGGGAAGGAGGCGATGGGTAAGTGTGGTGGGAGAGGTTGTTGTGATGTGATCCGAGGGGGGAAAACACAGAAATGATCTGGTGCTTTCTAAAAGAGACGAGTGATTTCCCCAGTCTGCCGTTCTTCCTGCTCTGGTGGAGGCTGCATCCCTCCGTCTGTCTCCAGACTTGACTGTCAGGGGCATTCACTCCATTTAATCAAACACATTTTTGTGATTACATTCGCCTCCACATTCCAGAGAGAGTGAGGGAGAGATGGAAAGAGGAAGCGGAGAGAGTGTTGTGGATCAGTACACCACCTAGTGCCACAGTGTCTGCTGACAAAGTAAATCACACACACATAAGAGACGAGCTGGGCAGCCCATTACGAAAGTACTTCCAACTCGTCTCTTTCGGTCTCTCTCTCTTTCTTGCCCACAAAAAAATGAAAACTGCCATCGTTTTACTCACCCTCATGTCTTGTTCTTCCATAGAACACAAAAGGAGATATTTAAAGCAGACTGTACAAGCTTCTCTTTTCCTTACAATGAATGTGAATGGAGAACAAAGCTGCTGAGTGTGATTTTCAGAGATTAACGACTTGTTTCTCACACAAAGCTATCAAGATAAGATTTAGTGCACAGGTTGTATTTTAGGGTGCTTATAACATGTAGCAATCATCGTTCCAAACCTGTAATGAAAAGTCTTTATAAACCAGCTGTTGACAGCAAGCTTTAAGGTCTTCCGCCAAAATAAAGCTTGACGCTTTAATGTTTGAAAATGAAGAAATTAGGACAGCCATTAATATTAATATTGCAATTTTAAAGTTGTCCTATAACATAAATGTGTATATTAATTTTATTAATAATAACCATCATAAAATTATTATTATTAAAAATTAAAAATATATTATTATTATTATTGTTATTATTATTATTACCACCATATAGTCATATTGATATATAATCACACCATGTTTGACCAAATTGTGCAGTTCTACAAACAAACAGCAAACTTAGAACTTTATTTGAATGCATTTTAAATAAGATTTTTTAGAAAATTTCAGAGTAGGCTGGGGTTTAGAGAGACAGAATCTTCGACCGAACCCTTTTCAGACTCTTTGATATATGAGGTGATGTTCCATAAATATTATAAGAAAATTGAAGTGTTTTTGACCTTGGATGCATGTAAACTTATTGTAGGAGACCTCCAAAACTAAATAAGGAACCTTTAATATAGCATGGGCTAATAGGGGCACTTTAAGTCTAAAGCTAAAATGTTAGTATTTGTGAGCCAGCCTTAAATTAGAGCATAACATCTCTTGCTACAGTTAATATCAGTATAACATGGAAACAGCTGAAATCAATAGACGGGGAGGAGAAATTCAGCCTCCCACTGACTGGGCCAGACAGAAATGTAAACAGCTCCATTTCCTGTCTCTCTATTCATAGAGGAATGAATAAGAGTCATGTCACAGTACAAAACCATAGAAATATAATAAGTGGAGCAGAATGGCACTTAGCATGAAGCAGGGGTCCCAGGAAATGGGCAGGGATTAATGGCCCATATGTTGTCTCTAAAAGTGTGTTCACACCGGCAGCAATTAAATTGCAAATCGTCAGTCTGATCCAGAACCAGTTACGCACTGAAATTTAGCAACGTTTGTTCAGATCACTAACACTAAATGTGCGCTGTACTGTACATGTACTGTAATGGTCATGAGCACCACTAATAATTCTATTGCTCAGAGCTCAATGAATATACAAGCAGATATTTGTATGCATTTAGCACATTGTCACCATTGTGCTATACTGATGGTTGTTTGCAAGTTTCTGACGTGACTGTTGTGTCTTTTGTGGAACACAAGAGCTTCACTGTCTGCACTCCTGTTGATATTTGGCAAACTCTCTTTAAAAATGAATGACTTGCTGGTGAATATTTTCATTTGTATGTCAGGTACCAGTCTCTCTGCTACACAGAGGAAATTCTGTCTGTTCCTCCTTTAATGGTGATTGGGTTGCTTTGGCTACGATCTGAAAATCAGCAGACCCTTTTTTGTCTCATCCTTGCCCACACAGAACTCGCTGTAGAATATGAATGCTAATCATTTACAAATCAGAACATAAAATGTGAAAAATGTCAGCAGGTTCCGTCTGGGCTTCTCATTGATATTGAAACCCTCTCGTTACCCATTTCTGTGGTGTCTCATATCCTCCTCCCCTTCAGCCCACTTTCTTTTCAATGATTTAAACCGTTGGACTGCCGGGAGTACGGAGACGGAGCGCTGATGACGACAGCAGCGCATTATTTATGCACACATGAAGCTCCTTTGGTCGTTAATTAGTTGAAGTAATTGGTAAGCACTACTAACGAACTGCAGCAAAAATGTGAGTGTTGAAGCCATCAGAAAGATGATATTACATATGCAGAAGAAAGCATTTCAGATCACTTGAGATGGACTGAATTCAAGGCCTTGATCGTCTCGGGTTGAAAGGAGGTTGAGGATGGCGTCATCTGTCAAACACTTCCTGTTCTTTGTTTTAGTTGTGGGCGAGGGCAAAATAAAACACGTCCTTTCCTCTCTCTTGCTGTCTTTGTATGCATGCATGTGAGAACCGTGTGTGTGTGTGTGTGTGTGTTAGGCCTCCCCCTAAGGCTACCGCCCGCAGGCATCATTAAGCATGATTTACAGTCTCTGATTTCATCCACTTCATGTCATTTAGATCAGCGTGATGCATGCTGAGAGGAGCTGAGCTGACCGCTCACTTACTGTTTGTGTGTGTTGACAGTTTAAAGCAGAGTTGAGGGGTTTAGAAACAAGGTTGTATTACTAGCAGTGCTTGATCCATGTTCAAAATCAACCTGTTTACATTTCTGGTCTTTCAGTCCTCTTGAGGCGCACTGCCCCGACTGCGGGATTGACGCCACTTTGCTTACCATGGTATACATTTACTATTTAGAAAATACTGTCTAAAAATATTGAGAATGATAACAAATTCTCTATAATTAGAATGTTTTCAGGATTTATTGTCAATCTGCGGTGTTTGTTTTATGATATAGATGCCCCAGCAAAAGTAATATTGTGTCGGGAGTGCAAATGACAACACGCAAAATCAAAACTGGACTGCATACCTTCATCGCGAGATGAATCCAATCCGTCACACTTGGGTATAATGCCCATGACCAACGTCCATATGCAATCTAAGCACCGTTTATGTTGTAAAACCACATACGATCATATACAGTACAATAGACTCTCACAAACAAATGAACCCGCCTCCAAAGTTTATTTTTCAAAATAATGCAGCAGTTTTACTTATAATATCCAAGGAGTGCTGTTGGATTTTGTGGTGTCTTAAGAGGCATATTCTGAAGCCATTTACATTGTAGTAAATCTGAAAAAAAACTTTGCAGTCAATGTCACCTAATCCACTTTCACTTTTTCACTTACTAGGTGTTGGCCAGAGTTGTGCATTACAGACAGACAGACGGATAGACAGACGGATAGACAGACGGATAGATAGATAGATAGATAGATAGATAGATAGATAGATAGATAGATAGATAGATAGATAGATAGATAGATAGATAGATAGATAGATAGATAGATAGATAGATAGATAGATAGATAGATAGATAGATAGATAGATAGATAGATAGATAGATAGATAGATTTATGTGTTGGTGATGTTTCAGGATGAGATTTGACTGAAACTCTGGTAGAGACATGCACTTTTCATGATCCATCTATTTCAGATGGATAACATTTTGTCTCAGTACATCATATTGCTGAACTAAAATGCAGTTTCATGTTGAATTTAACTGAACATGTGGTTTTGTTTTATCCTCCTCCTGCCGCTGGAATATTCTTGGTATCTTTCAGGTTTTTAGGTTGCAGTTTACGCCTCTAAATGCCTACAACACTTTCAGGCCCTGAATTTGTGCACAATATCCTCTCTGGAAAGCGTACTTCTCATCCACACTGTGGTGTAATGCCTTGAGCGGTGTGTTGCAAACCCACTGTGGGTTCAGTTATCTCCACTAAGCTTCAGTTCTCGTCTACATCTCTTCCCTTCTCAACTCCGCGAAACCCATGCACGTATCCACCCATCCCGGCCAGCAACTGCACAGACCCCATTATCCTCCTGCAGCAGATTTGGGCTCCGGAGCACATTAAATCTCCAGCAGGGATCAGGGTAAACAAATAAACAGGTAAATCGGCTTTTACCAAGTCTGCCACTGAGAGCTCCCTGCGTGCTTTGATCACATCTTCCTCGTAATCTCTCTCTTCGACTCCGGCTTTGATTGCAGCGCGAGTCAGACTCTCGTACGGGTGGGAGACGGCGATTATGATGCTTCGTTCTAATAGCAGCGTCTGGAGAAGGCCTCGCACTCCTATTGGTGGAGATGAGCATCAGTAAGCAGGTGGAACCCGCCTCCGTGATCATGGAAAAGTGAGGCGCCGCTCTGTGAAACCCTCGGGAGAGAGATGAATCATATCAGCACCGGTGTGTTTTAAAGGTGCTGACCGCTCGTCTGCCACAAACCGCCCTCAGCGAGAGTGTGTGTGAGACGAACGCAGAGAGAATGATTAGACTGCTGCTCACATTGAGGAGAGAAGGGCATTGGGGAGGAAAATAGAAAGGCTCGTTTTTACTTTTTCAGGCATTTTAAAACCACAGTTCACTCAAAAATTAATACTGTGTTTTAAGATATGCAATATGCAAATGTTTCCATGTTTCACTGCGGTAAGAAACCTGTCAGTAAATGATAACGTGATGCATTTTCAGTTTCCACAAGGGGTGCTATAACAGCAATTACTGCAACTTTGGGTTACACTTTATTTAAGATGTCTTTGTTACACTGTAATTAAACATTTAAGTACTGAGTAATATTAAATAATGTACTTACTATAGTGATAGGATTAAGGTTTGGTTTGGTTTAGGGTTAGTTCTACAGTGATTTTTTGTTTTTCAAGTCATCAAGTGTCATGATAGAGTAGCAGTTTGAAAATAATCTTGACATGCTTATACAAAAAAATCCTGTTTTTAATTAATTTATATTTATTTTTTTATCCTGATATCTAAATATCTATAGATAAGCAACACTTCATACATTCTCCTAAATAAATTGAATTGGTTTTCAGATTTTAGATTCTGAATTTGAATTAAAGTAGAAAACCATGAAGAATAGCATTTTAAATTTAGATGCAATGAAGAAGAATTAAAATGAATAATTAATTGTACTGGGATGGATGGATGGATGGATGGATGGATGGATGGATGGATGGATGGATGGATGGATGGATGGATGGATGGATGGATGGATGGATGGATGGATGGATGGAGAGAGAGGGATGGATAGATGGAGAGAGAGGGATGATGGAGAGAAGGATGGATGGATGAATAAATGGGTGGATGGATGGATGGATGGATGGATGGATGGATGGATGGATGGATGGATGGAGAGAGAGGAATCGATCAATGGATGCATGGAGAGGAATGGATGGATGGAGAGAGAGGGATGGATGGGTGGAGAGAGGGATGGATGGATGGATGGATGGAGAGGGATGGATAGATGGAGAGAGAGGGATGATGGAGAGAAGGATGGATGGATGAATGGATGGATGGATGAATAAATGGATGGATGGATGGATGGATGGATGGATGGATGGATGGAGAGAGAGGGATTGATCAATGGATGGATGGAGAGGGATGGATGGATGGAGAGAGAGGGTTGGATGGATGGATGGATGGAGAGAGAGGGATCGATCAATGGATGGATGGAGAGGGATGGATGGATGGAGAGAGAGGGATTGATCAATGGATGGATGGAGAGGGATGGATGGATGGAGAGAGAGGGTTGGATGGATGGATGGATGGAGAGAGAGGGATCGATCAATGATGGATGTATGGAGAGAGAGGGTTGGATGGATGGATGGATGGAGAGAGAGGGATCGATCAATGGATGGATGGAGAGGAATGGATGGATGGAGAGGGATGGATGGATGGAGAGAGAGGGATGGATGGATGGATGGAGAAGGATGGATGGATTGAGAGGGATGGATGGATGGATGGATGATGGATGGAGAGGGATGGATGGATGGAGAGAGAGGGATGGATGATGGATGGAGAGGGATGGATGGATGGATGGATGGATGGAGAGAGGGATGGATAGATGGATGATGGATGGAGAGGGATGGATGGATGGATGGATGATGGATGGAGAGGGATGGATGGAGAGAGAGGGATGGATAGATGGATGATGGATGGAGAGGGATGGATGATGGATGGAGAGGGATGGATGGATGGATGGATGGATGAGGAGAGGGATGGATGGAGAGAGGGATGGATGGAGAGGGATGGATGGATGGAGAGAGAGGGATGGAGATGGATGATGGGATGGATGGAGATGATGGATGGAGAGGGATGGATGGATGGATGGAGAGAGGGATGGAAGATGGATGGATGGAGAGGGATGGAGAGAGAGGGATGGATGGATGGATGGATGGATGGATGGAGAAAGGATGGATGGATGGATGGATGAATAAATGGATGGATGGATGGAGAGAGAGGGATGGATGGATGGATGGATGATGGATGGAGAAAGGGATGGATGGATGGATGGATGATGGATGAGAGAGATGGATGGATGGATGGATGGATGGATGGATGGATGGATGGATGGATGGAGAGGGATGCATGGACGGATAGAGGAATGAATGGGTGGATAGAGAGAGGGATCGATGGATGGATGGATGGATAGATGAAGAGAGAGGGATGATGGAGAGAGGAAGGGATGGATGGAGAGAGAGAGGGATGGATGGAGAGAGAGAGGGATGGATGGATGGATGGATGGATGGATGGGGAGAGGGATGGATGGATAGATGGAGAGGGATGGATGGAGAGGGATGGATGGATGGAATAGCATGACATTTCCCAGAATGCATTGCCTGTGTCGAATTGAATTTTCTTTGAATTGCAGTTAAATAACTTCCTCTTCATGATTTTCCAGTTCTGGAGCCAGTTTTAATTTTTAAATGTCCAGGCGCACTATTTTTTTATTTTATTTTTTTAATCTAGTTAATACATCTAGTTTAATGGCACAGGACACTATATCGCCCTCTTGAGTACTGGAGTTTATTAACGCAAAAAGCAATGTGTAAAACCAGCATCACTTGAATGGCTTCAGTGCAAGCCAGAGAACAGAGAGGGAGTGTGTTTGTGTTCTCTACGGGCCTCTCTGCAGGAGGGTATGATGGGATCATATGGTCTCTCTCTCTCTCGTCTGCTGTCTCAGCACACATGCTGCTGCGGGCGACCCCACGCTGGGTCGCACACTTTCACAGCGGCTGTGGTTGCGCTCACAGCTGCAGCCCTCCTGCTCCCAGGGTGCCTTGCAGCAGCGGAGCTCCAGTTTTGTCGTTCTTTGTCTTCGGTCATCACCCCAAAGACACCAGCTCGACGACTTCTCCTTCAAAAACCAGAAGAAATAAGCAAAAAGAAGAGCGGCCTCTAGCCAGGAAGTGTTAACGATGTTTGACAAGCAGACACATTCCCACATGTGCCCAGCTGTGCGCTCCAGAACCACACACACAGTGTCCCACATCCCCTTCACCTGCTGCTCTGCTAGTCACACACGGCTCTCTCTGGAGCTGCCATCATGACTCCTGCCTGCCAGAACCAGGAGAATGAGAGGAGAGCAGGAAAGGAAGAGATGAAGGCACAGGAGACAAAAAAAGAGAGCGATAATAAGGGCAGAAAAAAAGAGTATGAAGGAACAAAATAAGAAAATCTTACCACATTTACTTTTTTTTTTTTTTAAGGCCATTTCCACCCTCTCTCTAACCCTTATTATAAAATTGGCACATTTTCTGTTTGGCCTTAAAGACAGTTCTAGTTTTTGGCAATTTTATTTACCCTGAGGTCTTCTTAAAATGTTAGTAAAGTTTTTTGTTTGTTTGTTTTTGCATGAAAACCAGTATTGTTTTTTGTTTTTTTCATGACCCTCTCTCTGACCTTTAGAATAAATTATTTATTTATTTTGTTGCTTTGCTTTTTAAGAAACACCCCCTTCCCAAGTGAAATCAACATCTTTGCTCTGCTAACCCTTTTGGAGCTTGGTTTCAATACTTTTTTGAACCTTGAATCCTCATGATATTGTACCGTTTCCAGACTTGTACATTACTTCTGTTATGATTGGCTAAACTTTTTGCAGTCTAAATCATTCTGAAATGCTGATTTCTGCTCAAGAAACATTTCTTGTTATTATCCATGTTAAAAACCGTGCTGCTTAATGTTTTTTGTGGATACTGTAATGCATTTTTTCAGGATTCTCAAATAGAAATACAGTACAGTGTTTATATGAAATAGAATTCTTTTATGACATTGTAGATGTCTTTACTGTCACTTTTGATCGATTAAAAAAAAAAAAATCTTATTGACCCCAAACTTGTTGATGTGCTTATTGTACTGATTTCAAGGAGTTTTGTAGTTTAGTTTAAATGCATTGTTGTAAATTGTCTCAAACTCATTTAGCTGAAAAAAAAGCAAAATCTCCTTTTTTTATTTATGATATTAAGTAGAAAAGGGGACTCATAGTTGTAGGCAGAAGCAGTAATCAGTGTGAGGAGAAGAAATCAGATGGGTTTAGTGAGCAGGAGATGGAGAGGGTGACTCCGCAGGTTAGAGGAGAGAAGATGAGCTCTCTCATTCAGTTCACGTCCAGCACATTTCATGCCCTCTGCTGAGCTGTTCGTCTCAGCCCGCTCCACCCTGCACACGCAGAGTTACGTACCGTACGCCATATGCTTCACATCCATCAACACAGCCAGCTGCAGGAGGGAGGAGGGGTCACTGCCTATCCGATGGGATGCACAACCTATATGCATGTACTTTAAAGATTAGTTCACTTAAGAATTAAAATCTCCTGATAATTTACTCACCGCCATGTCATCCAAGATGTTTATGTTTTTCTTTCTTCAGTTGACAAGTAATTAAGGTTTCTGAGGAAAACATTTCAGGATTTTTCTCCATATAGTGGACTTCAATGGGTTGAAGATCCAAATGTCAGTTTCAGTGCAGCTTCAAAGAGCTCTACATGATCCCAGAAGAGGAATAAGAGTCTAGCGAAACGATTGGTCATTTTCTAAAAAAATAATAAAAATTATATACTTTTTAACCACAAATGCTCATCTTGCACTGCTCTGAGATGCGCCGTGCATTACGTAATCAGGTTGGAAAGGTTGCGCGTGATGTAGGTGGAAGTACCACTGTAGGATGAAAAACTCCATCTCATTTACTCCTCCAGCTTAAAAATCGTCCAACATTGTTGTTTTACCTTTTTTGTAAAGGCCGCTTGACTTAGTCTTTGCACGTTTGCTTTGTAAACACTGGATCGGTACATCCACCTACGTCACTTGTGACCTTTCCAACATGATTACGTAATGCTTGGCTCATCACAGAGCAGTGCAAGATGAGCATTTGTGGTTAAAAAGTATATAAATTTAATTTTTTTCTAGAAAATGACTGATCGTTTCGCTAGATAAGACCCTTATTCCTCGGCTGGGATCATGTAGAGCTCTTTGAAGTCCACTATATGGAGAAAAATCCTGGAATGTTTTCCTCAGAAACCTTAATTTCTTTTTGACTGAGGAAAGAAAGACAAACATCTTGCATGACACGGGGGTGAGTAAATTATCAGGAAATTTTCATTCTGAAGTGAACTAATCCTTTAAATCATCTATACTGTGGTGCTCATACAGCTAGTCTGAGTTCGATTCTAGCTTAATTCCTCCCCTCAGTTTCTGCCTTGTGTTACTAATCCAGCACTCAGTTCAGATGTGTTATTGTAGCACTACTTGCATTGTTGTCTACCTTCTGCTTGTATTATTCTCATTTATATGTTGCTATGGATAAGGCATCTGCTAAAAATAAACTAAGCTAAATATTTTCTCTCTTAAATCACAATGTAAAAGCTTCCTTTTTGACTGAAGGCACTAGTCTGGGAGGAAAAAAAAGAAGTAATTGCCAGTACTGATTTTTGATAGTCTTTGTGGTTATGTTTGATAGGTGGTGTGTTTTTAATCATACAGACCCCATTTGAAAGCTGCAGATGTACTTGTGTCTAGAATTGAGCAATATCAGACGCTTATGAAGGGGATGTAGAGAGATTCAGTGTTTGGCTGCCCCCTGCAGTGAGCATGAAGTATTGCTCAAGGGCACAATAAGTTTGACCTGAAGATTGTGAAATAAATTGTGAGCCTTACGGATGTGTCTTTCTTAGATGACCAGACCCGAACTCGGTCTCTCTTCAACTTTCACAGCCCATTCTGTCTGTTTGTTTCGGTCTCAACCCCTCTTCTTTCTCTCTCTCGCTCTTCGCATCTCTTGTGCTCCATTCAAAGTTTCAGCATAGCGAAAAACCTTGAGGCTTGGCAGCTGTAGAGCTCATGTTAAACTTTATGTAGCTTGAAAGTGCTTTTCAAAGTGCATTCAAAGACTTAGTTTGCCTAG
Source organism: Chanodichthys erythropterus (assembly GCF_024489055.1). Classification (NCBI taxonomy): domain Eukaryota; kingdom Metazoa; phylum Chordata; class Actinopteri; order Cypriniformes; family Xenocyprididae; genus Chanodichthys; species Chanodichthys erythropterus. The sequence continues at coordinate 3,955,771 of NC_090226.1, read as the reverse complement.
CTGTTTTATTCTGCAGCAATATCTTTATAGGACGTGACGTACCAGCAGCATGTGGCAACATTCAGAGATTTGAATTATTGCTCACAAAGACATTGCATCTTTCCTTTCTCTCTTTAGGGTTGTGTTTATGTGCATATTTCCACGAACACACACCCGATATCGCACAAACACAGATAGAATCGTGCTGAAATAATGTTTGGCGTATTTGTAGCTCCAGCAAACACTCAGGGTGGGGGATGCACTCGTCCTTATTGTTCCTCTCTGGGGACGAGCCACTTCTGTCATCCTCAGCGGCAACGTCTGCATCACTCTATCGATCAGCTCCACAAATCGGGGGGCAGAGAGCGAAAAAAGACAGAAGCTGAGGGATATAGAACGCCTGTAAAAAAGAGAGAGAAGCGGGGATGCTGAGAATTGTTTGTCTTGTTCAGAGACGTTAGGCTGAATGAACTCGACTGTCGGTCGTCCTTGATTTACGCACACAGTGTCTCCAAACACAGCGGGCTGTTATCGCTAAAGCTGCCTTTAATTTCCACCAGCTCACAGTACGATAAAGAAAAGTCATATGCATATGTTCAAAATGATTAACCTACATGATGTTTTGTGAACTGAAAGCGATTGAGAGAATGCGTTTCTTGTGTTTGCAAGGTTGTAAAATTGCCGAGCATATCACCGCAGTCAGATTTTGAACGCTGTTTGCACAAAATTCATTGTTGCATTCAAAATCAGCAAGATGCAACAGAACGGAACAGAATGCAGGTGCCTCGAGACGTGCTTTTAAAAGTTAAACATCTTTTAACTTCACATTTGTTTTAAAAACGTGGCATTTATGGCCAAATATGCTGGAAATAGTTTGAGATCTGTAAGATTTTTGAAATAAGTCTCTTCAAGGCTGTATTTATTTGATCAAAAAATTAGTAAAACGGTATTATTGTGAAATGTTGCGATATAAAGTAACTTCACACTTTAAAGTGTGATTTATTCCTGTGATTATTTTCAGCATCATTACTCACATGATCCTTCAGAAATCATTCTAATATGCTGATTTGATGCATAAGAAACATTGTTGAAAACAGTGCTACTTAATAATTTTGTGTTTTTAGGATTCGATAAATAGAAAGAACTTTTATTTGAAATAGAAATCTTTTGTAAGACTATACATTTCTTTACTGTTACTTTTGATCAATTTAATGCATCTTTGCTTTCATTTCTTTCATTTTTGGGTAAACTAACTCTTAAAAGAACAGTACAATGTGAGTAGGAGATTCTTAAACCTTACTTCTTAAGAAAGTAAAGATTATAAAGTTTATAAAGACCAAAAATTAATTTGACTCAACTGGCAAATCTGGCCCAAAATTAGCACACCTACTACGGGAATTATCTTCAGAAACAGTTGGAAACAGTTTTGGAAGCTGAAAGTTTGAGACTGTAGTTTTGGCATTTAGCTCTGTGTAACATACAGGTGAAAACAGGCTGCTTAATTCTGAGTGGCAGAGAGAAGATGGAAAATCATTAATTATGAAACAAAATGATGGAATTAATTGTGAAAATTGTGTGGATGAAGAAATATCAATGCAGTGCAGCCTTCCAGACACATTTTGGCACGTCCTAAAATTCCTGTAAATTCTCAAGCAGCATTCATCCATGTCATCCGCCCTGAAGCCCGGGGTGTACGGATGCGTCCAGCTCCACCCGGGTGAGCAATCAGCCACTTTTTGGCCGGAAGAACCAGAGAATAAAAAACACACAGACAAAATAATATAAATTACAGCAGTTATGGTCTATATGTTTCAATTTAATGTGCTTGTAATGATAAATTATTTTAGTTACGCTGCCTAAAGAGGACTTGAGCAGTGTCGTGGTGGCCAGGACATTAGAACAATTGCTGCTGTCAGGGGAGGCTGAGGCCATTAGTCAATAAATTAAAGAGTAATTACAATGGTTTCTGCTTCTGTGACTCTATCTGCGAGACCTCACACAGGTGGAATAGAAATGTGTTCAGAGACCAGAGAGAGAGAGATGTTTCTGAATCACATCCAGCTTCAGTGGACGACAGCATGCAGGGAAAGTTTGCCAGAAAGTTCCTTTCTCCTTCTCTCATTAACTCATTGAGATCCTGAGGAAAGGAAGATGGATCTCCACTAGAGGCATTCTCTGTGTTTTAGCTTCACTGAATTACCTTCACATTTACATATAGGCTCATATAAAAGTGTTAAAGGTACAGTAGCAAAAACAATTTGTTTGATTGTAAAGTTTATATGTATGTATATATATATATATATATATATATATATATATATATATATATATATATATATATATATATATATATATATATATATATATATATATATATATATATATATATATATATATATAAGAAAAAAATAATTGTAATTCATGCAAAAATGATAAGATGGTCATATCATCTATTATAACAATATGAGAATGGTAAATGATGACTATATATTCCACTAAATATTAAGCAGCAAAAGAATTTACAACATTGATAATAATAAGAAATGATTTCTGAAGAATCATGTGGGTGAATACTGGTGTAATGGCTGATTAAAATTCAGCTTTGCCATCACATTTATGCATATATATGAATTTAATTTATGGGCCGTATATTATATATATATATATATATATATATATATATATATATATATATATATATATATATATATATATATATATATATATATATATATATATGTAAGGCCCATAAATTAAATTCATATGCAGAAATCTACTATTAATGACCCGTGCTGAACTTTTATCTCTTACCCTTCCCATCCAATAAAAGCCTCTGTCACTGACAGTAAGCATAATGGCTATACCTGAATCCACTCACCTGCAGCAGAGATAATCCCATCCACAGGTAAAGGCACACTTGTGTTAGACAAATCCCTAGGTATTCTCACGTCTGGGGTTGTTCTGTGTGCACTCCAGTGCCAAATAATATATGACACCCCTACTGCTCTGCTTTATAATACTCAATCATACAGCGCAAACATATTCCACCGGCAAACGTGCAAAGGGTTGCTGAGAATAACCAATCACATATGAAATCCACGAGGAGTAGATTGTGTTAAAGCTAGTGAAGCGATCTTAACACTTAGCTAGTAGTTAATCACTGACCACAGACTAAACACAGACTAAATTCCTAGATTTTAGATTTTCCTGGAGTTTTTAAGTTGGAAGTCTGGCTTCAAGTGATATGTTCTTTAGTAGATAAAGGAAATTCTGACAATCTGTGTTCATAACAGGTGAATTCCTTGATCTTTATTTATTTATTTACAGTACTTTTATGTAAATTATTTATGCATCAATACACATTTCTAACAGTAGTATTTTGCACTGGTGTCAACTCATGTTAAATGTTTTCTTCTGGTTTTTAATTTTTTTCTTTTTTTTCTTTTAAAGTCCCTCTGTAGTCAATAATTTTATCCCTTAAAACTCATCTTTGATCTCCAAAATGACATTTCAAAATTTCATGCCTTAAAATAGCTTGAATGTAACTCTACACCCTTGCTACATTTAGTATACTTGGATCTGTGAATATGCTAATTAGCCCCGCCTCCACTCACTCGCACGAGCTCAGAGATCCACTTGGTCAACTTACTGAGGTAAACGCTGCACAATGGTATCGCTTTTTACAACGTCGGACACATGATGGTAAATAATATGATTAGTGTTGCTAATGTAGCTTAGTTCACAGCATAAATAGTTAATCATAGCATCGTACTATACATCATACTCTCGCTATATTGCTAAATCTACCGGGATAACCTTCTCTTGAGACTTCCTTGCTTCAGAGCGATTATAGTTAATGATATGCTAAAGCCCGCCGGCACGGTGACGTGATTGGTTACAAGGTAGTTTGTGATGTCAGAAAGACCAGCAATTTCAAACCGCGTCTTTAGATCACTGCAGTTTTAAAGAGAAAATACTCAGCAATGGTGTTGACTTATGAATTTGCACATGGTTTGTCCTAAATCATATTAAAAACACCACATAGACATAAAAACAACATTAAAAACTTAACAGGGGGACTTTTTATAAAGACTTTTATTTTGTTACTCAGCCACTTGTCACACTGCAGTGGAAGGTAAAGCTGTGCACAGTGAGAACCTCTTCTGAATACTGCACATTTTTTACTAACAAAGTCCTAGTATGCATGGTACTGTTCACAGTATACATACTATTATTATATCTCTAGTTGATAGTAAGTATGCTATTCTTATCCCTCAGCTTCAGTAGAATGTAACTCTCCATCTCATAAACAGAGCAGTAAACACAAACACACACATTGTGGTCACTTCCTTATTCTGCTCGTCTTCAACCTCATCTAGCCATGCTAATGAGTTTATTTGAAACATTTTCTCTCACAGTATTCAGACACACCCCTCAAACACACACACCCAAGAGACTCCATTGGTGCGAACAACTTTTTCTCAAGGGCAAATGCATTAGTTTAGCAGAACTAGACAGTAGCAGCATCTATACCGTATGATGCAGGTGTGTGTGTGTGTGTGTGTGTGTGTGTGTGTGTGTGTGGCTCCACCAGGTGTGTGAGATGTCGGCAGAAGAACACTCCAGAATCTGCCTCCGTCTCCACAGGATTCCCCATTATCGCCTGAGACACAAATAGCCTTTGAATTGTGGGTAACAGGTGTCCGGAAGTCACAAACAAATTATTGCTACGTCTAGAGGAGAGTCGTATGGAACATGCTGTTTGTTTGGACAAAGCCAGCTGAGCGTCTGTACGTCTCGCAACCTTTTTCGTGGCTTTCATCAACAGCCGCCTCATCTTCACTAATGAGGCGTAATCTTAATAGCATGTCGCCCCCTATGAGACGGGCACCGTGCCATTCTGACGGGCTGACACGGGTGGAAGGTGTCATTGGCTTAACGAGGGGCGTAAATCTGACACGGCGGGACCAAAAAAGGTGCTTTATTGGCCTGCGGCGACACACACACACTCTTTCATAGAAGAGGAGCTGAGAGACAAAGAGAGGGAAAGTTTAACTACTGCCTCCAGTGAAAGAGCCTCTTGTCTTTGGGCTTGTGTCTCACCCAGCTGCGTGGCTGTGACAGCTGTAAACGCAATGAGACATTCAGCAGATTTGGCCGCGTCCTCCGCCGGAGAGGCCCCACGCGGCGCTCTCCACGCCGGAACTGCTCTCCCACCTGTGGTGCCCACCTGCACACAATTTCATGCTTGATTTACGACGTGTAGGTACGACAAGTTATAGTTCTGGTGGTAGTGTGAAAGTAAAGTGTCAGATTGTTGCAGGTGACCTGGACCCACCCATGGACCACCTAAGTCACTACACACAGTCCTAGAGTATGAGGCACAGGTTTTTATTGATTTTATAGATTATTAAATAATTTAATTGTATTTATTTTTTACATTTTTTTAATACATATTATTTTTTGTCTTAAAGGGTTAGTTCACCCCAAAATGGAAATAATGTCATTCATTACTCACCCTCATGTGAGTACAGTGATTCAGTATTAATATAGAGAATATTTTTGGTGTGCCAAAAAACAAAATAATGACTCATATAGTGATGGCCGATTTCAAAACACTGCTTCATGAAGCTTCGGAGCGTTATGATTCTTCTATGCTGAATCATGATTCGGATCACGTGTCAAACTGCTAAAATCACATGATTTTGGTGCTCTGAACCACTGATTCGACCCAAAAGATTTATAACATATTTTATTTTATTTTATTATTTTTTTTATTTTATTTTATTTTATTTTATTTTATTTTATTTTATTTTATTTTATTTTATTTTATTTTATTTTATTTTATTTTATTTATTTTATTTTATTTTATTTTATTTTATTTTATTTTATTTTATTTTATTTTATTTTATTTTATTTTATTTTATTTTATTTTATTTTATTTTATTTGTGTCCTGCATCGTCTTTGCATGAGAAAGCATTTAAACTTAGGTTTTTGGATTCAAATCTTTTTTCTATTTTAATATATGTTTATTGTTTAGCTTTCCTGTAGCTCAGTGGTTAGAGCATGGCACTAGCAATGCCAAGGTCATGGGTTCGATCCCAGGGATTGCACATACTCAGATACAAATGTATAGTATAATGCAATGTAAGTCGCTTTGGATAAAAGCGTCTGCCAAATGCATAAATGTAAATGTAAATATGTTAAAATGTAATTTATTCCTGTGATCAAAGCTGAATTTTCAGCATCATTACTCCAGTCTTCAGTGTCACATGATCCTTCAGAAATCATTCTAATATGCTGATTTGATGTTCAAGTAACATTTTGAATGTTGAAAACGGTTGTGCTGCTTAATAATTTTTGTGGAAACAGATACATTTTTGTTCAAAAGGACAGCATTTATTTGAATCTTTATATTCGAATAAAAAATCTTTTGTAACCTTACACTGTGTCCTAACCAGACGCGATGCGACAATGAGATGTGATAATGTCAATCAAAGATCACAGCCAATCAGAGCGTGTGGGGCGGGCTCTCTCAGCAAGCTGCTGGCAATATTGCTCCATTTTAACATTATTAAACATACATACTGAGTTACTGAAACATCTTTGTCATAGAATAAATTGTCTGTTCACAATGAGTTGACAGTTTGAATGTTTTTGCTTCCTGAGATCTGAGGTGAATTGTCCATTGTTGCTTTCAGTACTGCTATAAAAGACACACAAAATGATATTCAAACTCACATTAGATGTTTTTAACATTAAATAAAGCACGTAAAAACAGTACCTTAGATTATCATTGCCATACACTGTGTCGTTGTCCCATCCGCGACGTCACAAAAAAATAGAAACCGTTTCTAAAATAGAATCATCACGTGTCGCCATGGCGGCTAGTTAGGACAAAAACTCTGATTAACATGGAAAGATACCTTTTATCACATGTCTGGTTAGTGTCATACATGTCTGTACTGTCACTTTTGATCATTTGAATGCATCCTTGCATTGACTGACCTCAAACCGTAGAGTAGTAGTATTTTCAACTTTGTTACATATCCATTAAAGGTGCCGTATAACGTCTTTTCAAAAGATGTAATATAAGTCTAAGGTGTCCCCTGAATGTGTCTGTGAAGTTTCAACTCAAAATACCCCATAGATTTATTTTAATTAATTTTTTTAACTGCCTATTTTGGGGCATCATTAACTAAGCACCGATTCAGGCTGCGCGGCCCCTTTAAATCTCGCGCTCCCTGCCCTCCCGAGCTCTCGACTATAAGTGCAGTTATACAGTGCATAAACAAAGTTCACACAGCTAATATAACCCTCAAATGGATCTTTACAAGATGTTCGTCATGCATGCTGTATGCATGCATCGATTCCTGTGAGTATAGTATTTATTTGGATGTTTACATTTGATTCTGAATGAGTTTGAGGCTATATGCTCTGTGGCTAACGGCTAATGCTACACTGTTGGAGAGATTTATAAAGAATGAAGTTGTGTTTATGAATTATACAGACTGCAAGTGTTTAAAAATGAAAATAGCGACGGCTCTTGTCTTCGCGAATACAGTAATAAACGATGGTAACTTTAACCACATTTAACAGTACATTAGCAACATGTTAACGAAACATTTAGAAAGACAATTTACAGATATCACTAAAAAATATCATGATATCATGGATCATGTCAGTTATTATTGCTCCATCTGCCATTTTTTGCTATTGTCCTTGCTTGCTTACCTAGTCTGATGATTCAGCTGTGCACAGCTCCAGACGTTAATACTAGCTTGTGTAATGCCTTGAACATGGGCTGGCATATGCAAATATTGGGGGCGTACATATTAATGATTCTGACTGTTACGTCACAGTCTGTGTTATGTTGAGATTCGCCTTTTCTTCGGAGGTCTTTTAAACAAATGAGATTTATATAAGAAGGAGGAAACAATGGAGTTTGAAACTCAACGTATGTAATGAACTCTTGTTATTCAGCTATACCGAGGTAAATTCAATTTTTGATTCTAGGGCACCAACTGCTTTTGGCTGGATATAAATAAGTCAAATTTTCTAAAGATTGCATCTACATTTTTATACAAACATTTACAGAGATTCTGCACCGCAATTCAAATAAACGAACTGCACATAAAAACACTTTCCATATCTGTCTCTTTCTTGGCTAGAATAAGTGTCCCAGACGTCATTCTGATCATCAGAATGTGAGATAGGTGAGTATTGAGGGGGCTGAGGAGAGGAAATCTCTCTGAAAGTGGCCTCCCACTGACTGGGGAGATGAATCCAGGAAATGGGGGTCAAAAGCATGTGAACCATGAGTGACTGCTGGGATGATGCAGCGCTCATTGATATGCATGTCTCTGCTGGTATTTGTGGTGAGGGTTTGGAATGAGGCGAGAGCAGATGATCCAGCCCTCGACTGCTGCAGTATTTATAAGTCAGAGTCTCCCAAAATGAGCAACTGGACAAAGAGGAAGTATCTATCTCTCTCTTTCTCTCTCTTCCACTGCAAGCGCTATTTATCTTGCTGGTCTCTGATAAATGGTGGGTCCGTATGTACCTCATTCATTGGTGTAGCTCTCGTTGTCTCGCTGCGTCAGCCTTTTCTACAGCTCCACCACAGCGCTCTCTAAACTATTCATGAAGTGCTCGTCAAACAGCGTTAAATCTAGATAAACCCTTAAGGAAAGGGTTTGTGTGTTGACAGCTGCGCCAAATTTCAGATGCCAGATTTCCTATGCTAAATTTCGAATGTCTATCAATTTGCCTGAGGAAAAGCAGTAGTAATGTCCAGAGTTTCACTTGACAGCTGGTTGAAAAATATGTATCATTGTTGTATCGGAGGGATTTGTTTTGGGATAGAAGAGATTTGTTTGGATGTGCTCCGTCTTAGAGACACATGTCACCCTAAAGCTCCTGTTTATCCCGTCAGCTGTTCATCTGATAGTCCTGTTTCACAAATGCACAGTCATTTTGCCCAGTCATTTCTGAGTATGCAGACACACTGACAACGATCTCTTCATATTGTTTGTAGAGTATTACTGGTTTAACTCATATATTGTAATTATATTCACTAGGGGTGTGGCGGTACACAGAAGTCACGGTTCGGTATGTACCTCGCTTTTGGGGTCACGGTTGTGTACAATAGGAAAAAAGGTCATACTTTAGTTTAGGGTCCAATTCTCACTATTAACTTATTATTTACTATGACTTTTGCCTCAATAAACCCCTAATTACTGCTAATTAAGAGATAGTAAAGCAGTTGTGTAGGATTATAGGATGTAGAATATGGTCATGCAGAATAAGGCATTAATATCTGCTTTATAAGTACTAATAAACAGCCAATATCCTAGTATTATGCATGCTAATAAGAAACTAGTTCATAGTGAGAATTAAACCCTAACTAAAGTGTTACCGGATAAAGGAACAAATCCACATTTATTAGTTTTATTTTCATTTATTTTGAACAGACAGTAGTGCAAATCACAGTTTGTCCCACCTAGCTGCATTTAGTGCCCTTGTTGGTACAGTACAGCCTCTTATAATGTATTACTAAGCACAGCAGTGAACAGAATAAACTCTTGCAGGACTGATAAAAAAAACAAAAGGTATTTGGTCACATTCAGCTGCAAAACTGAAAAGCATCTTGTATTATAAAAGTCAAAACAAAAAGAATGAAAAAATAAAACTTGTGCATTAAAAGTGTTACAGTTTTCTTCACTTAAACTCTATTTAAACATTCAAAGCTAAAGCCCAACCCTCCTATACTTTTTTTTTTTTTTTTTTTTTTGCGTTTCATGCACAGGTCAATGCATGAGCCTTTTTAAAATATTTTCTTCTTTTTCCATGAGCACAGAAAGACGCATTCGACGGGTGCGCACTACCCAATGGACTTTGTTTTTCAAGCACTCAAGTCATTCGCGTATGCACCGTTCTGCTCTTTTTCCTGTTGTGGCAGTTAGCAAACAACGTTGTATTACCATGTGCGCCCTCTTCTGGATTGGAGTGTGGATCACCTGTGACTGTATTCGTCATCTAACTGCATGAAGTGAACTGTGATGTACTTATCGTATGGTTCGGGATGAATACATGTACTGTTGCACCCCTAATATTCACATCTCTACTTTTTAATTGGTTAATATCAGGAAGCAATGTATTCACAGGCAGAATAACGTAAATCCGTGGTTCTCAAGCTTCAGGACTGAAATTTTGCACTGGATATAATGCAGCAACCAAACACAGAACCAACCTTTTTATTGCATAAAAAATGTGAATTTATTAATATATTATTAAATAGGAATCATTATTACAGCAAATAATTATTTGCACAAAACATAGTGTGGTTTGCAGTCCACTGTTTATCCTCACTGCAAATGAAGCTGTATTCAGTGTCACATTTTCTTTTATCCTGTGTAGTTTTGTTCATGGTTTTTGAGAATGAGTGCACGTCGCTCGACCTGTTCATATTTGACTGGCTTCTACCAAGAGACAGACATATTGCAGAGTTTGTGACTCAGTTTTGTGTTGTGACCTACTAGTTGAGAGATTTAAGTGTTTGCATAAATTACTTTTTTTGTTGTAGTCATTTAATCAACAATTTTTAATCTGAGCCGTTAGATGTAAAATAGCTCGAAACAAAGCAATCGATTAAATCGTGAAGAAGCTTTGCATAAATGATTATTATTGTTACAGTCATTATTCTGATTATGGAAATGCTTAAAATCGGATAGTTGGCCTTTTTCAGTCTTTGTCATTTCCCTTTTCTTTTTTTGTTTTGTCTCTTTCTGTCGGTGTTATTTTCTCCTTGACCGTTCGAGTCGGGTCAGCATCAGTTCCCAGATGCTGGTGTGCGTCATATGAGGTGTGTGTGTGTGTGTGTGTGTGTGTGTGTGTGTGTGTGTGTGTGTGTGTGTGTGTGTAGTGTAGGATGTACAGTATGGGTCAATGGGCTGCAGTGACAGAACAGTCCTGCCCACCACGTCTCCACATAGAAAAATGAGGGCCGATCCATTCCAATTTATTGATGGGAACAATATGAGACACTAGACTGACTAAAGCCACAGCGCACACCCTCTTCTCTCTCTTTCTCTCTGTTTTTTTCTTTTTCTTTCTGCTCCTCTCACTGGAGAACCATCAGTATCAAGAGGATGGACAGAAAGAATATTAAAAGAGTATTATGAAGAAGAATGGAAAATACATACAGAGGCCCCAAAAGTATTTGGACACTTAAGTCACACTTAAAAATGCCTGAATGTCATTGCATTAGATTTCTCCTGGTATTATAGGCCTTGGTCTGGCTCCATTCTTGTATATAATGCCCATTTTTCACAATTCAATCACTTTCTGATGCATAAAATGAAATCCCACCTTATTTTTTTTCTCTCGTCTCTCGAAATGCATCACATTATGGAAGTTAAATGGTCTGTGAATGCTGTTTTGTGTTGATTTGAAGTGTCCAAATACATTTTGAGGCCACTGTACGAGCTGCACGTCACAACACAGACACACAGAAACACAGCCGTGAAGAGAGAGAAAGAGAGTGAGCTCAGAGGGATGAAACCTAAAAAAAAAATACATCCAACGCCTCTCATATCATTTCAAAAGATGAATCTAATCTCACTGCAATCAGCTCTCTTGCTCTACCGCCTGTCTCTCGCATGATCGTCAGCGGCGGTCTCTCGGCACGCTCCCATCCCCTCCCAACAGGCCACGGACGCTTCGCTTTGCGGTTATTAACCTGAACAGTGGGCGCATCTGAGTCTAGGTTAATAAGCTGCTGTCTTCACCTCACTCTTTGTCGGGAGAACAATGTTGTCAAGCCTCCAGAAATTGGCAATTTACAACAGAGATGGAAATGGAAGGCAAGGTACTCGTCTGTGGAATGCTTTTTATAGCCGGGCCCACCAGCGGAGCCTTGCTCTCCCACAGCCTTTTAATGATGGATATGAAATTACAGAGGTGTGAGACTGAGATGAGACTGGAATGAGAATGGACAGAGACAAGGCGAAGGGAGACAGGGGTGCTAACCAGCAGCAACTGTACTTTATTTAGAACCGGTTTAAAAAGGGTCAGAGCCAGATAAATAGCTAGATATTGTGTTGGCACCAAATGGCATAGACAAGTCTTGAGAAAGATCATATAAATGATAGGCTTTGGGGGTGTTTTGACAGATAATGCAGTATAAATGTAGGCGATATAAAGTAAGCAAATTATATATTTTTTTAGGAATACACTTTTTTTTTTGCAGAAAAGTGATGCTCAAAGTTCAATGCAAAACGAGATATCTTCTTTTATAGTAATCACTTTTTAAGAACTACAACATAAACACATTTACATAAACCCCGCCCACGAGAACATACAACAAAGGGGGTGAGGCCATGTTGTGCTGCTTTAGAGAAGAGGAAGAGTTGTTGTAGTAGAGTGTTGTTGTCATGCCATCATTTTACGCCAAACTGCTTCACAAATGAGGGTCAATTCAACACAAAAGATGAACATGACGGCACATGCTAGTGGAAGAGTTGAATCAACTTCAACATAAATTTATCCACTAACCATTCAGAAACGTCCAGTTTCATTTTAAAAGTTGTAACTTCTTCCTGAGTCTCTCCATCAGTGTCGACTCCGGTTTGAACAATGTAAGACTGAACACCGTTACTGATAGGGGTGTGACGAGAGGTATCTCATGAGATGAGACGAGACTCGAGATTGAGTTCACGAGACAAGATGACGAAATACATGACTACAAAAAATATTCTGCAGGTGTATTTGAAATGTTTTAACTAATCATCTTGTAATGAATGTCATTTCAGTTCTACTTTCTGAGTATGAATTATCATATGCAGTAAAAGACAACAATACTCAAGCACTGTAAAAGGTTTTGCCACAAACTCAACTGACTGACTTCTCTTCTGTATGATTTCAGTCTCTTCAGACCTTACTGTACATGATTTTGACCTCCTAACTGAACTACTTTCCACAAACTGATCATAGAAATAAAAACAGTATAAATAAAAACGGTAACACTTTACAATAAGGTCTCATTTATTAACATTAATGTATTAACCAACATCAACTAACAATGAGTAATATATGTGCTACAGTATTTATTAATCTTTGTGTATGTTAGTTAATAAAAATAGTCATTCATTGTTAGTTCATGATAGTTCACAGTGCATTAACTAATGTTAACAAATGAAACCTTACTGTTTCTGCTTAATAACATTAAGAGAATTTTTATGGTAACACTTTACAATAATTGCAACCATAATCGCACTCTCTCAATATTCAAAGTGCAAATAAGACCAAATTTTTCTTTGATACAGAGCTAAGAGATGGTTACAACTACACTGCCCAGCCTAAGATAGCTTTCATATTGAGAGATATCTGCATGCATCAGGGAGCCGCTTTCAAAATGTGGGGTATTGAAATCGCGTTTGAATGCGCACTTGTGTTTACTTTCACTTTCGTGATCGCGCATACTCTGTGAATATGGAGCGGCGGTAAGCGTTATCCAACTTAATTAAATGTTTTTTATTTAAATACAAAGCAAAATGACAGTGGAGGCGCAATGTAAACGTACCGGTGTCATATTCTTTCCTATTCATCCTAACCATTCTGTCATGGCAACATCACAAGACTACTTTTCGCCTCGATGAGAAATCTCGTCACATTTTAGTCTCGCGACACAAGATCTCGTCACACCGCTAGTTACTGACAATCCTCATTTTGGCTGCGTGAGATTCTCCAGCTTTGTTGTTGTTGAGCAACTGAAGCGTGAGCTGTTAAAGCTCTGCCCTCTTCTGGAAAGGGGGCGGGAGCAGCAGCTCATTTGAATTTAAAGGCACACACACAAAAACGGCATGATTTTGCTCAAACCCAAATAGGGGCAAATTTGACAAGCTATAATAAATGATCTGTGGGGGATTTTGAGCTGAAACTTCAGACACATTCTGGAGACACCAGAGACTTACAGCTATGGAAAAAAATTAAGAACCAACAGAGAAGTGATCAGATGTGTATTATCTTACCGAATTATACAAAAATCTTGATTAACATTGCATTTATATTTAGAATTTTCTAGTTGCTTTAAAGGGGACCTATAATGCCTCTGCCACAAGATGTAACATACAGCTATGGAAAAAATTAAGAGACCACTCCAAGTACAGAAATCAATGTTAAGTGGTCTCTTAATTTTTTCCATAGCTGTATGTTACATCTTTTGGCAGAGGCATTATAGGTCCCCTTTAAAGCAACTAGAAAATTCTAAATATAAATGCAATGTTAATCAAGATTTTTGTATAATTCGGTAAGATAATACACATCTGATCACTTCTCTGTTGGTTACCAGTGAAAGAATAACGGAAAGTTTGACTGAGTTAGCAACATTAACTAAGACAGACGTAAATGTAATAACGTTACAGTTATTGTAATTTCCTATAATTTGGTTACATTTGGCCCAAGTGTGATAGAAACGATAATCGAAAACTGTTTCAGGCAGTGTACTGTATCTCCAGCCCTGACGCAGTGGTTCAGCAGGGAAGCACTTGATCGAGCTGCTTTGAAGCATGTGTTGATTTTGATTGATTTTTGAAGGCACGTTCCTCTTCGTTCCGGTCGCACAGCACAGCGCAAGGACACAACACCGTCAGGACACAGCGAGGAAGCTGCCTCCACATAACAACAGAGTAGAGATCTGCTCCTTTTCAAAGATGCCATGCTTCCCACGCTGCCTTTTTGTAATACCCTGCGGTCAGGTGAAAATTAATTCAACTCCCTGTGGGCGTGGAGATCGCTGAGAGACCGAGGAGGGGGTGAAGCGTCCTGTGTGTGTGGAATCATGGACAGGTAGCAGCCCCGGCCCCTGACAAACACAGATAGTCCACAGCCTCCATGCTGATGTATTCATGAGTAGTCCTGCACCTCAATAACTTAATTAACCCCGTGTAGCGGCCCACCGCATACTGTCCCTTCCACAGCAGATAACACGGAGGAGACCATGCAGGGAAACAGATCATGTGTCTTTCTCGCTCTTTCTCATATCTCTCGTGATCTTGTGCAGGAATGTGTGATGAGATTGTAACAATGTTCTAGGTGTCTTGTGTCTCTTTGTTTTTTCATGCAACAATGCCAGTGTCAACTCTGAGATGTTTGTGAGAAACATTTTTAGCTTAATAGAAGTAATGGAACCAAGATTTCAGGCAGGTTTTTCTTCTTCTTTTTTCCCCTTTGTTTTTATACTTAAAGAAATGTAAGATTAAAGTTTGAAGATAACATTAGTTTACATCACATCAAACACTTACAGATCCAACCATGTATTTTAATGCAATTTGTTTTTGCCATATTCATATTTTTTATTTATTTTATTTTATTTTTTATTTTTTTTTGAATAAATTAAATTCACAATGTAGAAACATTTATTGTTTTAATATTTGGCATCCAAAATCTAACCAATAATGGTGGTACCATTTGTAATATTTGCATATTCACTTGCAAATCCATCCATCCATCCATCCATCGTTCTAGCTATCATTCTATCTATCCATCCTGCCATCTATCTATCTATCTATCTATCTATTGTTCTTTCCATCCATCCATCCATCTTTCATTCTATCTATCATTCTGTCTATCCCTCCCTCCATCCATCCATCCATCCATCCATCCATCCATCCATCTATCTTCCCGTCAGTCAAATTCCAGTTCGACTTCCTGTGTGTTGTTGCCAATTAAAATGTACACTCATGAATTGCAAGTGAGCCAGTTCTGAATTTTTCAGAACCCTGGTGTCAACAGCAAAGCAGCTCTAAATGCGGCCTTAGCTTTAACATGCTTTTGCTGCCATGCAAGCACTGCTGTTTCCTTCTGGAAATGCAAATCTTGTTTACCTCACTGTTGGACGTCGTTTTCATTTTATTTATTTTTTTCCTGGGGGGTGGGGTTGGGTGGGGGGGTGGGGGTCATAAGTAGAGTATGCTGGAGCCTGAGGGCAAAGAAAACGGTTTAAAAACATCTCTAACATAAGCGGCGTAATGTTTCTAGTAATGATTTAATTAGGTTTAATAGCTTCCGTGGCTTTACCCTTTTCACACTCATCCAGTTAACACAATGCAGAAGCCTCAATGCGATTTTCCCCGAGGGCCGAAACTCAGCGCCGTCTTTCCATTACTGTTCACACCACAGCTCCAAATGCCACCACCATTGATAACCTCCAACCCCCAGAGGGAAAGCCTGAAAACGAGACGATCGGGAAGCCCATCCTATGCCGCAACTCCTGTATGCAATTATTCAGCCATGAATGCTGTGGCCTTTCCATGCCCTTTGGAAAACTCACCCTGACCAAATGCACACTGGGGTTGCTCGGTCTGGGGGCGCTGTGCATTTTAAGGTTAGTGCTTGTTGCCTGTGGTCGCCTTATTGATCCCAGGCAGCCTGGTGCTCTCTGCTTTTTGGAGATAAGGCAACAGACTCGACCCCCTCCTTATCCCACTGGCCCCGCCAGACTTACAAACAAACACCCAATTTCTAATCCACTTGTGGGCTCCTGAAGACAGACAGGCCTTTATTTATACCCTTTCAAGCCATCCTCCGGGTCCGCTCTTCCGATAAGCCGTGTAGGGACATCAGTTTTCTTGTTTGGAGGCAATCAGACGTAGACGAAACCCTCCACCCATCACTGTCCTGACCCCCGTCTGTTTTAGCCAGACGAAGACAGAGGAGCCGAACCGAATAAAGCTCCAGGTTCATGTGAGTGTTGATGAGATCAGCGTTCTGTAATGCTAAGCATGAAAATAGGATCAAACTCATGTCCAATAGTGTGCAATAGGACATCGTCAGAACTACAAAATGACATAGTGCCACGGATGGTAAGCGGTAGGTAATTCCATAACCTGGGTATGTCTATCAAAAAGGCACAATCACCTTTTTGCTTCAGTCGGGACTGTGATACCTGAAGCAGAAGCAGAATACAATTTTGAATTTCAGACCATTTTAATTCTACTTCTTAACATTCACATTTGAATTGCATCCTGTTCGTTAGCTCAATTCAAACTGAATTCAAATTCAGCAATTAAATTGGTTTTTAAACGTATTCTCAGATCAGTTTCAAATGCCGCAAAACCCTGCTCCACTGCCATCAGAAGCTGCGATTAGCAACGCATCTCAATAAGACGTTTGAAAACTGATGGAATCGTGTCTCCAGAAAAACCTCAACACGCCCTCAGACAGCAGAAATCAAATTCTGTTCAATAAGATCCACAATTACATTAGACCACATCCGATAGCAGCACACCGACAGCGCATGTGCTCGTCCACATGTGTTTTCATGTTCCGTGTGTGGCGCAGTCCTGTCACCATGGTAATCAGGTGATTGATTGATGATTGTGATTGCTGACATTGAGGGGTGGGCAGGTGGAAAAATACATGGGGGGTGATTTGTTACCGCCTGCCACCTCTGTTATCGCTTATTAAATCAACAGGCAAGGTGAGGAGATATGAAAACAAGCAGAGAGAGGCAGGACTCCTGCAAGGATAAACAGATCAGCTCCTGCACCATATGGAATACCAGTCCTTTAGGTGGCTAAATGCCAGCGTGACTGTACACACACGAGGAGCTGCTGTCTGTTAACAGGCATCAGATGCCCTGGTGCTCGAGTCAAGTGTTGTGATGTTCAGATAAGGCTTGATTTGGGTCTCTTTTGTGTATATAAGTGTCAGTTACTCTTTATTTTTTTATGGCCATGTTCACATAATAGTATGCTATTCCATACATGGCCAAATTTAGTTAAAAGGCCAATAAATAAAACAAAAATAGTACTATTCATACTAGCACTAAAGTACTTGTACTATTTCTGTAGTATATGTATATTTTAGACCTAATATGTTTGTCATAATGCGGAATATGCAACAGAGCATATTCAAAATGTGTACCACAGTGCTATGCGCTTGACATGGCCCTTCATTTCTAGTGTGGTGGGGGTTTTTGCATTTTTACTTGTCTTGACTCATGCCAAGACTTAAGACATGTTTAGATAAAATTGGATTAAACATGCAAATTACCCATATTTCCTACAGTGGGTACGGAAATTATTCAGACCCTCTTAAATGTTTCACTCTTTGTTATATTGCAGCCATTTGCTAAAATCATTTAAGTTCTTTTTTTTTTTCTTCTTCATTAATGTACAAACAGCACCCCATATTGACAGAAAAACACAGAATTGTTGACATTTTTGCAGATTTATTAAAAAAGAAAAACTGAAATATCACATGGTCCTAAGTATTCAGACCCTTTGCTCAGTATTTAGTAGAAGCACCCTTTTGATCTAATACAGCCATGAGTCTTTTTGGGAAAGATGCAACAAGTTTTTCACACCTGGATTTGGGGATCCTCTGCCATTCCTCCTTGCAGATCCTCTCCAGTTCTGTCAGGTTGGATGGTAAACATTGGTGGACAGTCATTTTTAGGTCTCTCCAGAGATGCGCAATTGGGTTTAAGTCAGAGCTCTGGCTGGGCCATTCAAGAACAGTCACAGAGTTGTTGTGAAGCCACTCCTTCGTTATTTTAGCTGTGTGCTTAGGGTCATTGTCTTGTTGGAAGGTAAACCTTCGGCCCAGTCTGAGGTCCTGAGCACTCTGGAGAAGGTTTTCATCCAGGATATCCCTGTACATGGCCGCATTCATCTTTCCCTCGATTGCAACCTGTCATCCTGTTCCTGCAGCTGAAAAACACCCCCACAGCATGATGCTGCCACCACCATGCTTCACTGTTGGGACTGTATTGGACAGGTGTTGAGCAGTGCCTGCTTTTCTCCACACATACCGCTTAGAATTAAGGCCAAAAAGTTATGTGTTGGTCTCATCAGACCAGAGAATCTTATTTCTCACCATCTTGGAGTCCTTCAGGTGTTTTTTAGCAAACCCCATGCAGGCTTTCATGTGTCTTGCACTGACGAGAGGCCACTCTGCCATAAAGCCCCGACTGGTGGAGGGCTGCAGTGATGGTTGACTTTCTACAACTTTCTCCCATCTCCTGACTGCATCTCTGGAGCTCAGCCACAGTGATCTTTGGGTTCTTCTTTACCTTTCTCAACAAGGCTCTTCTCCCCCGGACGGCCAGCTCTTTGAAGGGTTCTGGTCATCCCAAATGTCTTCCATTTAAGGATTATGGAGGCCACTGTGCTCTTAGGAACCTTAAGTGAAGCAGACATTTTTTTGTAACCTTGGCCAGATCTGTGCCTTGCCACAATTCTGTCTCTGAGCTCTTCAGGCAGTTCCTTTGACCTCATGATTCTAATTTGCTCTGACATGCACTGTGAGCTGTAAGGTCTTATATAGACAGGTGTGTGGCTTTCCTAATCAAGTCCTTCACTCAAATGAAGGTGTAGAACCATCTCACAGCAAAAGGTCTGAATGCTTACGACCATGTGATATTTCAGTTTTTCTTTTTTAATAAATATTAATGAGGAAAAAATGAACTTAAATGATTTTAGCAAATGGCTGCAATATAACAAAGAGTGAAAAATTTAAGGGGGTCTGAATACTTTCCGTACCCACTGTATATCAAAAGATGAGAGCTGAATGGCAAATAAATGTAATTACCTGTTGGTTATGTGTCAATAGGGTAATAAGTATTTTTCGTTTACTGTTTCTAAAAAAAAAAAAATAAGTTTACAGTATATACAGTACTGCACAGTAAGGATACTACAGTTCTCAATAATATTGAACCATTCTGTACAACATCCAGGGTTCAATATGCGCTTGTGAATTGCGTTTTTTTTTCTTTTTCCTTCTCTCGGATTTGCCATTGTTCCTTACCTAGAGCTGTCAAAATGACTGAGGAGAAGATTACTTTTTAGTGTCGCTGCTTCCAAAAACTTCCCCAGGTTACTGTAAATTATGTCCATCGCATTGTGAGGCTGTCAGCTGTCATACCGACCAGTAAAAGGAGAAAGGCATTAAACATTTTAAGTTATATCGACAACTTTGAGGGTGAGTATAATCATCTACTAGCAAACCTAGCTAATAATGCCAATTTGACCTCTTGCGCCAATTTGATCAGCACTTAAATAGAATTTGCTTTAAAAGCCATTCACCTCTCTAGTCTTCAGGTCTGAGCCGTTTGTTCTTTTGTAACGTGATTATATTATACAATACACTAGAAATGTGTACAATTGGATTTTTTTCTTTTGCTTTTAAGTAAAATAAAGAAAGAGTACTGCAATAAAAAAATAGTATTTTTTCTCCTTAACCTCTTACTGTTACTTTCGCCTAAGCATAGAATAACAAAAAACACTGTGTTGTGTCAAGCCATCAGAACCGAGGCCAAGCCATAAAAAATCGAGGTATGTATTAAACCGTGGGCTAACTGTATTGTTGCATCCCTACTGCACAGTGTTCAGTATTTAGTAAGCAGTATTTGTTTCATTCTTTGAAGGATAATAAAGAGGGAATGGAAGTGTTAGGAAGGAGTAGGACTGTGACATGCCCATGGCTCTGATGCATTGACTGTGTAACTGCTGCACCACGACACAGAAAGCTGCTCGTTTTCATCTGTATATTATCTTTGTTTTCTCAGGAGATCACTTGTGCAAATGTGGGAACCTTCCGAATTTGGCTTATTCATAACTGAAGTGTTGTGCCTTGCTTTTCTCTTTTACCGTTATAATTACGTCGCTAGTTCCACAGTGTCTTTCGGGTGTATACGAGCTTCATCAGAAAGCTTTCTCACCACCACAGCACAGACACCTTATTTACGTGTAAAATGAACTAAGTAAAAATGAATAATTTAGAAACCTGTGGCAAGAAGAGAATTTCTAACTTTCCTGAATGTCTCCTAGGTTGCTATGAGGAAAATCGAACACATTGCCGGAATGTGGTGTCTGTATGTGCCGCTGTGCAATTTCGCCCTTTGATATTTTATTATAATTGGTGTCTTTAAAAAAATACACCTGCTGTGAATTAGGGTGGCCTGTAAAGTTATTCCACGATTGCATTATAATATCCTTCTAAAACATGTCTGCGCTCAAGTGCGACTACTACAGATTTGATGTATTATGAATACGTTCTAAAGCATTACAATCCCATTTATTATTCATTATACACACATCTAAAGCTCTGTTGAAGTCCTACACGGTTGTATCGACTGCCTATGTTTAATCAAACATATACCACCCATTGAATAAGACGGTATTCCCAACCACATCCCTTGAAGAACATTTCTTCCCTGCCCATATTTTCCATTTCTGTCTGGTACATTACGTCTCTGAAACAGAAGAGGCGTCCTGTCATCCAAGTGTGATAACGGAATGGTTAGCATTCCTTTTGCCCTGCTCTCCATGTATAAATATGTATAATTCTGATAAGATTAATTGGATCGCCTAAGTACACACAGAGAAGGAGAGAGACAGAGGACGCAGAAGAGCGCTCTTGTTCCGGCTGTTTTTCGCAAATCTGCTCCGGGCCCACCTCACATTCCCCTGCTAAAGTGCTTCATTTTTTTTCTGGAACAAACTGCCTTCAATTAAAAAAGAAAATGGCTTACCCAAAGGTCCCGAGGAAAAGGAGCCATGCAAATGGCTTGAACACACTCACGATAAATAGTCCTGTTAAAATATTAAGCATTCTGAGAAGCGTTCGATAAATGCTCACCTGTGTCTTAATGGGGAAACACATTTCTTTGAATTTCCACTCCTGAGAAATTATACTCACTCACTGTATGGAGGAATCTCATGAAAACATTTACAGGTCATATTTCACAACAAAATCAAAAGAGAAAGAAAAAAGATGCCCATTTTTAGGACCTTTTTGCATTTTTGGTATATATTTTGATGATACTTAAGCACTATAAAAGCAAGGGAGTCATGTAACATTAGCAACACATTATTAGCCGTCTGTAACGTAGTCAAGCAAAAGGCTAGTCATATCAATTACCGTTATGTGTCCGACGTTGTAAAGAGCGATACCATTGTGCAGCGTTTACCTCGGTAAGTTGACCGAGTGGATCTCTGAGCTCGTGCGAGTGAGTGGAGGCGGGGCTAATTAACATATTCATAGATCCATGTATACTAAATGAAGCAAGGGTGTAGAGTTACATTCAAGCTATTTAAAGGCACGATAATTTTGGTTATCAAACATGAGTTTAAATAGATAAAATTATTGACTACAAGGTGACGATAAGAAAAATATAATTTCTTATATATTTCATGGGATTCACATGGATTCACATTAGTGATGGCCGATTTCGAAACACTGCTTCATGAAGCTCTGAAGCTTCATGAATCTTTTTGTTTCGAATCAGTGATTCGGAGCGTGTATCAAACTGCCAAAGTCACGTGGGGCTTTACCCTATGGTTTTACCTGATCTCTGATCAGTTTTATACAGTTGTACATGTTTTAATTATACATTAGAATAATTAAAATGAATAATGGTAGTTATTAATCTCTTATTGGCCTGTTTAGCTTGAGCCATGGAACAAAGAAACAAGCCTTTAAAATTGATAAAAGAACACAAATTATACAGACACTCTATATTTAATCTTATTAGATGATTAGTTAATTCCATTTAATTGATTTTACTTTAAATAAAACTTTTGAAATACATTGGTTAAAGTGTATTTTTAACGCATGTTTGGCCTGAGTTTTGTTGCATTTGCACTGTTCTGACCACTAGGGGTCACCGTGGAGACAGGTGTCAGATTGTTTCGAAGCCTTGAATCATTACGGCACATTTGATTCAGCTGCTTCAGTGTTTCATGAAGCCTCGATCTGCCCATCACTAATTCACATGATACTCTTATTGTAACATATGGGAGCGGGGCAACAGAAATGGAGATCCACGTGCAGGCTTTATTCATAAGAGCATAATTGTACAGGCAGTAGGTCAAACACCAGCAAACAGAAACAGGAAGGCAAGGCAAAAGAGTAGTCCGATACACAGGCAAAGGTCAAGGCAGGCAGCAAACAATCATCAACAAGGAATCAGTCCAGGGTCAAAAACACAGGCTAGGCAAGGCAAGGCAAGGAACACGGAGACAAGGTCTGATACAAGTCTTAACAATACTCAGCCATGTGTGTGTGTGTGTTTGAGTGCAGCTTATAAAGTGTCACTGATGGGAAACAGGTGTGAGTGTGTGATTAGTTCCTATGTGGGGAATTGTGGGAAATGGAGTCCATATGAGAATAGAGCACGGATAAGCTATATAGCACAAATGCTCCATATCTGTTTACCCTTAGTGCTTGTACCAGAAATGCAGTTTTCATTGAACATTTCCTGTTCCTGTGTTACTGTTTTAAGAAGAAAGAAAAATCCCCAAACTAACTACACACCAAAGATCAAAAGCATCTCTCCCATAAATGGTTTCTGAGTTGGTTTCATGTTCTGGCAGGGAACTTCAGCCTTCTTCATTTGTTTTGGCAAACAGCACCCAAGAAGCGTTCCCATGGCATTGGTCGTCACCGGTGAAAAATGAGCAGAACCAGCCAATGCACAAGACACAACCTATAAACATTCATCGAACCAATTCACATTAAATACAGTCCCAAGACCGATTGTTTCTGTGTCAAACCAAGAAGTGGGCAGAGAGGAATTCTCTACAAATGCAGAGCTGGCAATAAACCTCCAGTATAAATGGGAACGGACGGGCCACATAAAGGGCCTCAATGTGATATTAATCCTGCACCGCTGCGGTCTGGAAAGCACTCCGTCAAGCTAACGTGTTTTACTCCATCTCCGATACGGTTATGATAATAATGAGCTGTACCTTCCACACATCAGCTCTGAGCGATAGAGGCTCAAGTCATTGGTGTGTTAAAGTGTTTTATTATTATAGGTGGAATTATGAATTATTTTTGGGGAAGTCCTTCCTTGAGTGTATAAATTAAAGGAGGTTGGTTTACTCTGAATGCTGTGCTTATATTTCAGATTGTATGATATTTCGTACTAAGTTGATATATACTTTATATATTTTGTATTATTTTATGATACATATTTATGTATACAATTTCAAGCACGTTTTTACACCTTATTTGTTTCTGGTTTCTAAATTCCATCTACATTAAAGTATGTGTTTTCCCTCAGAGCCTTTCGTGTTCATACTAAAACAAATCCCTGTTCTTATACGGTGTCAGTGTCATCTAAGCTCTCTCTTTCTCTCTGTCTCAGGCCGCAGAATGGGTCTATGATCCTCTACAACAGGAAGAAGGTGAAGTATAGAAAAGATGGCTACTGCTGGAAGAAGAGGAAAGATGGGAAAACCACACGGGAGGATCACATGAAGCTCAAAGTGCAGGGAGTCGAGGTGAGAGGCTGTTCGCTATTAGTAATGTGATACGATCTCTCCTCAGTGGGAAACCTCAGCGCAGACTGTCAAACTATGTGACTAACCTTTTTATATGTTCAGTTTGGAGGTTTTGTGTGCATCTGGCATTTGTGTCACCAAATGGATTGGAAATATGATTGTTTCAGGCAGGTTTCCCAAACACTGAAGAGCAAACTGGTGCTGGTATTTTTTTGTCTGGCTAATTTTATGGTTTAAGTTGAGCGAGGATGGTGTTTGTGTGTGTGTTTGTCCATTTTTACATGACCTTTCTAAGATCTGAACCCCTCCAGAAAACAGCCCTCCCCTCGCACCGCTGGCCGCGGCGCGTCCCTGTGCGGATGACTCTAATGTGTCAGCTCAGGCATGGCCCCTTTAAATGAAGAACCGTAATGAAGCATGTCTCCGGTCCCCGCGTTCCTGCTCACTGCCTCTAATGAAGAGAAATGTCAGCACATTGCCGATTTAGCGCCGTGATAGAACGAACCTACGGATGAGTGCAGCCGCGGCGGTCTCCTCTGATGCTCTGCCTACACGAGTCGTTCACCTGAGCCGCACACCCTGATCTGACTGAGCTTTATGAGGCCGGTTACAGACGGAGGCAACATTTAATGCATAAACATTGCTGATAGACATTTAGAAGGCATGTGTAGCCTTTAAAGGGATGGATCCAAACATTACAGTTCTGTCTTTGTTTATTTACATTTGTCATTCCAAACCCCTGACTATGAAACACAAAATGAAATGTTGAGCCAAATGTGAGTTAATGGGACCTGCAGCTATCAAACTAAAAAAAATGACAAAAAAGCATCATAAAACTAGTCCATATGACTCCTGTGCTATATTCCAAATCTTCTAAAGTTATCCCATGATTATGACATGCAAGAAACAATAACGTTTGTCTTCACAAGACAAGCTTGAATATGTGCAAATGAGATTAAATGTTGGCCTGTCCTCTCACAAAACCATTGTATGATTTCAGAAGACTCTGAATATGGTGCACAATTTATATGGACTAATTCCACTGTGCCTTTTGTGTGTGTGTGCGTGTGTGTGTGTCTGTTTTGGAGGTTTACTGTATGAAAGCCTGTTTCTGCCAGGACTTCACATATCTCACAATTCTTTTTTTAGTAATAAAGTCAGAATTGTGTGATATAAAGTCAGAATTGTGAGTTATAATGTCAGAATTGTGTTATATATAGTCAGAATTCCATGTTATGAAGTCAGAATTGCATGATCTAAAGTCAGAATTACGAGTTATAAAGTCAGAATTGCAAGTTATAAAGTCAGAATTACGAGCTAACGTCAGAATTGCAAGTTATAGTCAGAATTGCATGCTATAAAGTCAGAATTGCGTGATATAAAGTCAGTTATTATTAGTTATAAGGTCAGAATTGTGAGTTATAAACTTACAATTATGAGAAAAAAGTCAGAATTGCATGATATAAACAATTGTGTCTTACAAAGTCAGAATTGTGAGATATAAACTCAAAAAAAAAGTTGCCATCACCTTTTTTATTTTTTTATTTAGTGGCGGAAACAAGCTTCCGTATGAATGACTATGTTGCATTGAGAGAGCTCCTTAATTGTTTGGAACAACATGAGGGTGAATAAGCATGACAGAATGATCATTTTAAGTGAACGATCCCTTTAAAAATGAGCTGGTTCTTTTAATTCATTCATTCAAAATGAGTCACATACATTAACAGAACCAGCTCACAGGAGTCCCTTGTTTGAATGTTTGTACAAACAAATGACTCTTATGGACTGGTTCTTATAATGAATAATTCAAAACAAATTCTATGGACTTCTTTTATAGTACTTTTTTGTCTGTTTTGGAGCTTGAATGCCCCTGGTCACTATATGCTTTTGTTACTGAGCAGCATGAAAATACCCTCATGTCGTTCCAAAGATTTAAGGAGATGAGTAAACGATCAGAGAATATTCTATTCTATCTCTTTAAAACATAATTTCCAGGCAAATGTAATTCTTTAGCTGTTTAACACAATTCAATACAAGCTAAGGAAATATGACAGGCATGAAATGTGTATTTGTCCGTCTGTGAAAAGCATTATGTGTGGTGCCGATCGCAGACTCTGCTATAGAACATCCCTTGGGCCATTTTTCAATGCGGATCATTCCTCCAAATTTGTTTGACATGTTGAAAACAGGGTAGAAAATGGGTGGACAGCTGATGTTGAATCAATAATCATACAAGATGTTTCTGTCTGGATGGACGGCAGGTCTGAATGAACAACGACATTCTGACAGATGACCGTTTCACCTGCACTGGGCTGAAAGGGCAACGGTGGCGAGTCTTTTGGTTTGTTTTCCAGTTTGCTGGCCGCATAATTATATGTATTAGGATTTAAAATCATAGAACAGAACTATTACCAGAGATTCATCCTTTTGGAAATTTGCATTTTTACACTATATTGGGATACACATATTTCAGGCCGTTTGTGTCTGTGTTCAACCAATAAGCACATTTCTTATTTCTGGATCCAATCAAGCGAAGTAGGATACATTAGCGTACATTAGGACTTAAATCAGATTCAAATGTGTTTTATTTCGTCTCTATGAAACACTCATTCACTGAGGGGATTTTGGGTTGTAACAATGACACAAATGCCTAAAGGCTTGAGCGAGAGAGATGGAGTTGAAATGAAAAGGCTCTGCAGGGCATCTCTGCAGTTTTTAAATGGAAAATATTATTCATTTTGTAGCATGTTTTCCTCCTTGCTTTTGTCAAGGTTTTTTTTAGACTAAATAATCATAATTTAGCTTTGTATCTACTTTTTACACCCTTTCTCTGATCCTTAGATTTAAACAGCATGTTTTTACAACAGTCCCTAAACTGTTAAAACTAACCTCTATTAAAGATATCCCACCCTGCAAAAACTCATTTCTGGGACATGAATACAGGACATTAATATATTATTATCCTATATTATATTATATTTATTGCACATTTTTCTGTAATTAATCGCACCTAACATTAAATATTTTTATATTGTAATAATTTCACATTTAATCTCCAAATTAATGTAGACACAAAATAAAGACAGTCGGTGCATCCCAATTTGCGCACTTATACACTATTCTATGACGTTTTTAAGTATAAATAGTGCAGTAGTGCATTCACACTGAAAGTTCCAAAAAGAAAAAGTACACTTTAAATACCCGGATGATGCACTAAATTAACGTAAAAAAACAAAGTGTGGAATGTTGGACATTTTGTGCACACAACTGTCGCAGCTTTAATTACGTAGTGGAGGGGAAGGGAGGATCGGACTCCGTTGTTAAATGACAAAATAACCTTTTAACAATTCACGCACTTCATGGATGAGTGCATAGTGCATAGTGTATAGTGCATTATTTGGGACGCAACTAGTATATTTTAAATATTTGATCTAACAGGTAGGAATATCCAGAAATTGAATAAAGTTGTCAAACACTGTACTGCATAATTTATAAATTATATATAGATTCATTTGTATTAAAGCTACAAAAGTTATTCAGTTAATAGCAGTGAGTGATTTTCTTTGTCTTTTGTTCTTTGATTAACATTAATGTCAGACTGTAGCAGGTTTATTAGGCTGCTGTCACTTTAAGACCTGCCGCACATAACACGGATCTGCATCCTATTTTCTCTCAACTCTTTTTACATTCATTTAAGACTTTAACACATTTAAGACTCTGCTTTTGAGGATACTCGACAAAACTGGAATTTTGCAAAATTGTGTTTGTTTTTGTTGGCTGGTGTGTTGTCTGAAGCGGCTCTGTGTGTGTGTGTGTGTGTGTGTGTGTGTGTGTGTGTGTGTGTGTGTGTGTGTGTGTGTGTGTGTGTGTGTGTGTGTGTGTGTGTGTGTGTGTGTGTGTGTGTGTGTGTGTGTGTGTGTGTGTGAGAGACAGGAGATTCACAGACAGCGCTGCAGTTTTGTGTCTTATAGTGCTTGAATGGTTTAATAGCACTTGAATGAATGATAACATGATCATATAATGTAACATTAGCAAAAGGATGATGGAAAAAACGGATGCTGCGTTAATTGCGTTAAATATTTTTAACACGTTAAACTGAAAAAATGAATCGCATGTGTTAATGTGTTAATATTCACAGCACTAATGACACCACATTTAATTCAGACTGCAAACTCACAACATGCAGTAGGTACTTGAACAGCAGTGTTGGGAAACAGGTCACCAGAGCACTTATAAAGGCGCAGAAATCAAGCCCAAACCTGCCCCTGAGCTCTCCATCATAAGCCATTCCTGCCCTCCAGACACCAAACACACATTAAAACACTCTCTCAATCCCTCCACTCACTCTGTTTGCTCTGATAAAGAACTAAGCCATTTACCAGCATCCACCAGAGTCCCTGGTTACCTAGCGATGGTGGCAGTAGCCATGGGAGCAGTAGTCACAGCGACAGAGAGGATAATTGCAGCAGTTAGGTAGTTTCACTATTAAAAGAAACTAAGATGATGGAGCTGCGACTGAAGCCAGTGGGGACGTGATGAGTGTGTGTGTGTGTGTGTGTGTGTGTGTGTGTGTGTGTGTGTGTGTGTGTGTGTGTGTGTGTGTGTGTGTGTGTGTGTGTGTGTGTGTGTGTGTGTGTGTGTGTGTGTGTGTGTGTGTGTGTGTGTGTGTGTCACCAAATCTCACCAGAACAGGTCTGGGTCATATGAAGCCTATTTTTTTGCCTTTTCTTTGGTAATTTTACCATAATGCAGTGTTAAAATTAATTATTTTAAATATACATGTATTTAAATTATAATGAGGATGAAAAGTTTTCACATTGAGAAAATTCATTTAAAAAAAATCTCAACTTATTTATTCCTTCATTTTTATTTTGTGCTGAAATATGCCCTAGACTTGTTTTTTTTTTTTTTTTTTTGTGAGATTCACCCATGAGGAACAGACCGTCTTGGTTATTTGCAGAGGGAAAGAATATTTTAGTATCACAGTCTCGTGGAAATTTTCCTGCAGTGAGGCAAACTGTTCTACCCATAGCTCTATTTAATCCGATTTGCTTTGTGCCATTTGCTATTGTTTTTTTCATCAGTTGTGATATTTAAGCCTATTATTTTGTTTTAGTTTAGTTCGTTTTGCTTTAACAGACTCCGTGCGACACACGTGCCGTAGCGTGTGTACTGTCGTGGAAACCAATTCCACCAGCCCAAGTCGTCTGGCAAATAAAGTCTCTGTTGTGTGCATTATGATTGAATGTACACACACATCTGTTGTGTGTAGACACACACATACACCCCGAACCCGAATAGCATAAGACCGAAGATGTAACAGATGTGCATCCGTCGTGTGAGCTGTTCCATTCGCCTGGAGACTCGCAGATTAAACCAACAGGAATAAATCAAGGCTATTAGAATGGCTGCTAATGCCTAGAGAAAAGTGGAGAAACATACAGGCCAATGCTGCTTAATTAAGGGAGGGAGACTGACCATGTCTTTTTGACCTCCGAGCCAGCAGGGGGAGAGAGAGAACCCATCTAATATGGTTACCTAGTAATCACACGTATTTTGCTTGGAAAGTCTGTGAAAGAGAGATTCATATGGAAACCATTGGGGGTTTTGTTGTCTCAGAGTGTATTTCTTTTTGTTAGCATTATGGTTCGTAAACACAAATGTAGGGCTGTCATGATTCCTCGATTAAATTCGATTACTAAATAAAAAAAAAATAAAAAAAAATCCTCAATTGCAATTTACCTGTGTTGAGTAACCGGCAAAATGCTGGCACATTCAACTGACGAGAATCCATGAACTGCATTATTAGACCATTTTGCTTTTAATACTTTATTTGAACCTTTTATTATTGCCTCATTGTTATTATATACGTATTTTACGTCATTTTAAAGGCTATTGTTTGCTTAGCTCTATTTTTATTACCACAAAAAATCTCTGATTACTTGATTAATCGTCAAAATAATCTAACAATTACCAAAATAATCGTTAACGACAGCCCTACACAAATGTAATGCTTTGAAATGCAGTATAATGCAGCTGAACAAATCAACAAGCTGTAGTCACTAGCAAGCTCGTGATCTACACAAATTTCATCCACATGCACAGGGTTTTTCCAGCATTTCTTAAAGCCAAAATTTGTTAAATGCATTCATGCACTAAAACCTCAGACTCAATTCCCCCTGGGAAGTTCCTACTTACAAGTTCAGAAGTCATAATTATGATGTGATGTGGCTTCAATGATTTTGGTTGGACTCAATGAGCAGCTTCATTTTTTCACTCTTTTCTACTTTCTGACAAAGACAGGAAGCTTTTTAGTGCTAATGCAACAACAAAAACAGTAAATGATGTACATTAGGTGTGTAATTGGTGCTTTATCTGTATTTTATCATTGTTATGCAGCCATAAAGAATGGTGGGAAATGTAGTTTAGCCTGGCGCCTCATAAACCAGCTAAATGAGTAGCATTTTCCAGCAAGTTTTATCGCTATTTTTCATCTACAGTACACAAAATGCATAGAAGCGCAACTGCTCGGTCGATATTTACTGTTACAACTTTGCCATGATTGTTTAATTGAGTCAGAAAAACTGCGAGAGTGTCTACCTGCGCTCGTGACGTAATTCCAGTCATTCCGACATGACTTTAAAGCATTTGTAAGAGGCCTGGTCTAGACTAGCCGGAATCCAGAAGTTTGAGTGGAGTGACTCAGCAGGTGTGTTTGTGATAGTGCTGATCTCTCCTCTCAATGATTCTCTCCACACCAATCCTCCTCTTCCTCGCGATCCGCTCAAATGAATTTGGAACTCACAGCAGGTAGGTGTATCGAACCCCGAGTCCCTGGTGTGTAGGCTGGAGAAGAAATAGAGGCAGAAATCCATAAAGAAACTTTGTGAATGAGTAAGACGATCGTGGGGGAGCCTCTGAGGAGAACACTGAGAAAGCTTGTGAGGTACAGAGTAGAAAAATAAAAGCGTATGGATTATTGCTAGAACTTCTGGGAATTCCTGGAGCGGGAAAAGAAAAGATAGCTGCCAATGGTGCTGGAAGCTGTCAACTTGTGTTTGTCATTGAGTTCCGTCTCTCACTAACTCTGTCTCCCTGACTTTCATATGCTTTTTGTGGACATGAAACAGCATATTGTGTGTTTGTCAAAGCTAATCTCATCCAAAGTTTCTTAAAAAGAGGAACCGTTTCCCCCAAATTATCAGCTCAGGCTGATGTGCTACTATGTTGTTGCAAAGAGAGATATTTTCTTCTACAGAAATCTCTTTTTAAGGACTACAAAAAATGGCTGGTAGGGACTACAACAAGCTTCTTTCCAGGTTGGTGACATCACAAATCCTAAAATTTACATAAATCCTGCCCCCAGGAACACACAGCAAAGGGTGTGAGGCCATGTTGGGATGCTTTAGAGAAGAGGAAGAGTTGTTGTAGTAGAGTGTTGTTGTCACGCCGTCATTTTACGCCGGACTGCTTCACAAACGAGGGTCAATTCAACACAAAAGATGAACATGACGACACATGCTAGTGGATGAGTTGAATCAACTCCACAGCAACTACATAAATTTATCCACTAACCATTCAGAAACGTCCAGTTTCATTCTAAAAGTTGTAACTTCTTCCTGAGTCTCTCCGTCAGTGTCGACTCCGGTTTGAACAATGTAAGGCTGAACAAATCCTCATTTTGGCTGCGTGAGATTCTCCAGCTTTGTTGTTGTTGAGCTGTTAAAGCTCCGCTCTTCTGGAAAGGGGGCGGGAGCAGCAGCTCATTTAAAGGGACACACACAAAAACATGTTTTTACTCACACCCAAATAGAGGCAAATTTGACAAGCTATAATAAATGATCTGTGGGGGATTTTGAGCTGAAACTTAACAGACACATTCTGGAGACACCAGAGACTTATATTACATCTTGTAAAAGGGGCATTATAGCCCTCTAATTTTTGTGAGATTTTTTTATTTTTTTTATTGTCTGCCATGTAAAACTTAAATCTTTGATTTTGAATGTAAAGCAATTGATCTGAAGACTATTAAAGGTGTGTTCGGGCATCTGAGTTTCTCCTAGCTTCAACCCAACAGGAAGCTTCCATAGATTATTTATCTATGCTCGAAGGACTATGTGGCTCCTGCATTATTCACAGTTTAAAAGCAAGAGAGGCAATTTGGTTCGCCGTTATGTTCAATAAGCATAGCATCAATCCCCAGCCGTGACGCAGGGCTCTGGTCCGGCCCGCGGAGGAGGTCGGAGACGTATAAAGTTGTCTCCGGCTGTAAGTCCGATAAGACGGATGGCAGCCAGCGTGTTTTCCCGAACAAAAAGATGCAATCACACCGGACTCACCCGGGTTAATCGAGGGTGGGGAAATAATATTTTATTCAATCAATCAGGGTCAGTCTTCTGTGATGGACTGTTGTGATCTCCCCGTCATGTTTTGCTCTTCCGCTCTCCTTTGAATGGAGTCCATTTTCTTTGTTTTTCAGACAAAATATAATAATCTTGCTGAACAATCCTTTTTAGGGTCAGATAGAGGTTGGGTTTACATGCATCCAAAATCTGCACGCAGACACATACTCACCTATATGTAAATATATGTGTACTCGCACACGCTGATACAGGCGGTGCCTTGAGACCCAATCGATATGCTTCTCTTTCCTGCAAAGGCTGAAGGAGCCATTGAGATCATTCTTGGCTCGCGGCCACAAGCTCTTTTATCCTTCAAAGTGTGTGTGTGTGTGTGTGAGTGTGGCCTTCCAGTATTGATGTTGTGTTGTGTGTCATGTCTGTGTTTTATTGAGTTTGTGTACTGTGTGTTGTGAATGTTGTGTGTGTCTATGACTCAATGTATAAAATGAAGAGAGAACCTATATACGTTATCACTGTATCCTCTAAAAGAGCAACTGATACAGACATTTCTTCTCTATACCATCAGCATCGTTTATACTTTATGAGGGTTAATGTAAAAGGGTGTGAGTTTTATTTTATCTGTTTCCTTTTAGTCTATATATAAAAATAAAATAGAATAATAAAAAATCAATATGAAAAAAAAATATATAATTAAAAGTATATATATATATATATATATATATATATATATATATATATATATATATATATATATATATATATATATATATATATATATATATATATATATATATATATATATATATATATATATATATATATATATATATATATATATATATATATATATATATATACTTTATATATATACTATATATATATATATATAATGGTAATTGTAATTATTTTAAATAACTATAATTATTTATATTTTTCATGTAATTTCATGTTTCATGTAAAAACATGCTTTTTTATGAAAGGATATCTCTCAAGTAATAATAAATTACAGCTCTGTAAGTGAGTCAGATGTTGGTTCAATAACTGCTTTGAATGATTCAGTGAGTTAATTTTATGAATGATTCCCTAAAATAACCAGCTCATAAGAGTAATTTGATTGTGAATCAGATTACACAACACTTTAGCAGCAGCATAGCAAACTTTAGCATTGTAAAAAAATATATATATATATTAAAAATCTAGTTAAAAACTACTATTTCACAGTATGTGTCATTTTTTTTATTTTATTTCTATATGTTTCCTGTAGACTTTTTCTTCAGCATCTCTTTGATTCAGAGAATCTAACAAGCCTTTCCTACAGAGCGGCAAATTGAGTCGCTTTTCGGGCTTTTCACTTCGTGTTTTTGTGGCATGACAGGCAGGTTACGCTTGCATGCGGCCGCTAATACCCTCCCGAACATGTACGGTTGATCCGTGGAGCTCAGAAGGCCCGTCCGAGTAAACACACTAAACGCTCATAAACACATGCCACACTGACTCATTCAGCCAGACATCTGACGTGAAACACAAAAACAGAATTACGTTCTCAATCCAAAGTGGTCTTTCAATGCGTAAATCACAGAGGAAAAACGTGCAGCTCACGCAAGTGTGCAAAATGAAGTCTCCGGAGGACAGAACACGAAAAGAGAGAGAGGGGGAGAGGTATTAGGCAATAAGGCATTCAGGGTTGTGCTATGTTGTGTGCTAATTTAAGCTCTGATCCAAAACCTAGTGAGCTGCCTCGCTGTCTGCTGCCTAAAAAGGCTCCTGTCTTCTAAGAGAGCATCTTAACTCACATGTGACAGATTTAAAACACTCTACAGACAGCAGTTATCATGCAAATAGCACTCACAGGAGACTCGACTCACAACTGATTGAAATAGTTTGTTGCTAAGCTAAAAGTGAGAGTCTTTAGTAAGCATACGGATGTACAGTACATAAAATGTTGGGTAAGATAAAGAGTTTTATTGATGCAAATTAAAATAATATTAATGATCAATATTTCTCTTTTTTTCTCCACCATCTTAAATGAGCTTGTTGCAATGTATTATAGGATTTAAAGGGTTAGTTCACCCAAAAATGAAAATTCTGTCATTAATTCCTCACACTCATGTAATTCCACACCCGTAAGACCTTCGTTCATCTTGGGAACACAAATTAAGATATTTTTGATAAAATCAGATGGTTCAGTAAGGCCTGCATCGCCAACAAGATCATTTCCTTCTTCAATGCCCAGAAAGCTACTAAAAACAGTTCATGTGACTACAGTGGTTCAACCTTAATGTTATGAAGCGGCGAGAATACTTTTTGTGCACCAAAAAAACAAAAAAACTAATGACTTTATTCAACAATATCTAGTGATTGGTGATTTCAAAACACTGCTTCATGAAGCTTCGAAGCTTTACAAATCTTTTGTTTCAGTAATAAGTGATTTCAGTAAACAAGGCTTTTTTACGTCATAAGTGTTTCGAAATGTCAATACTTCACGTGACTTTGGCAGATTGATACGCACTCCGAATCAATGATGAAGATGAACGAAGGTCTTACGGGTGTGAAACGACATGAGGGTGAGTAATTAATGACAGAATTTGCATTACTACTAACCCTTTAATTCTCTGCAAAGGATAGAAGTGATACAAGGCATTCGCATCAGGAGTTATGTCAGCGATTCCTTAAAGGGGGCTTCACCGCTGGCAAAATGGGCTTTCAAAAACACTTGGTTGCCTATACTAATGACCCGCTCTTAATAAGAATCACAAGCTGAAGTGTTATAAAATACATGAAGACTGGGTTTTTATAGGCCTTATAGACAGACAGCTTGAGAGTGACTCCTGAAGGACCAGCACCACATCCTCTTGTACCACTGTTTGAAGAATTTATCTTCCAGAATCTGGCAGTAAGGTGTGGGAGTTCACTTTTAGTCCATCTCTTATCCTGAAATGTCCATCTTGCAGAGATGGACTAAATGATCTTCCAAAACTTACTGCCAGATTCTGGAAGATAAACTCTTCAAACAGTGGTACAAGAGGATGTGGTGCTGGTCCTTCAGGAGTCACTCTCAAGCTGTCTGTCTATAAGGCCTATAAAAACCCAGTCTTCATGTATTTTATAACACTTCAGCTTGTGATTCTTATTAAGAGCGGGTCATTTTTTAGGATTCTTCACCTAACCTAAGTCTCTGAGATCCTGACACCTCACACTCCTGGAGATTCCAGGTAGGTTTCAGTACTGGGAAATGGTGGCGCTGGAGACTAAAGGGTTCCTGATGGTTTCACACTTAATTCTTCACCTTAATTCTTAATTATTTTGCAGTTAACGTGTCTTTTCTTCTCCAGCTGTTTTTGTATGACCCCGCTGACCCAATGAACATTTCACTGTCCAATGGTCATGCTTTAACTTTGCAATTTCTAGTATTACATTAGTATTGCGTCCTTCTCATGAGTATTTAATATTTTTTGACTTTTCAGTCTGAGTTAAATCTCTTTTTTGGCTCATTTTATCTGTAAAAGAAAACCTGCCTAATAATTCTGCACACCTGAATATAGGGCATTCTTCATTTCCAGCCTTCATGAACAATTATATATCACTTATAAATGATTAAAAACAATATTTATAGTAGTTATTAAGATTGATGTGGATTGGAATTGGTAAAATGTGCTTGGAAAAAAAATATGATCAGAAAATCAACTTGCCTAATAATTCTGCACTCCCTGTACACACTCTAAAAATAATGTTTTGGCTCAAAAAAACAATAAATAAATAAAATAATGCAACTGTTTGCATATATTTTTTGAGTTATGAAACTTTGAGTAATTTACGTTCAACCAACAAGCTACATTGAGTTAGAGGAACTTAATAATTTGTAGCTTAAACACAAATTTTAAAGTTGATTACTCAAAAAAATGTATTCGCTCCCACTGCCAGAGTTGTATCCCTGCAACCAAAGCTGCAAAGAGAGATGGAATATCTGAAAACCTCCCACGTTGTAGTCAACATTTCAAGCTGGATGACCATGAACACATTGTTTTATGCCAAACGGAGAGGGAAAACCCTGAAAGAAACTACCGTTCTGACAGTACAATACAAGAAATACTACAACAATAAAACAATACAATAAATAATAATAATAATAATAATAATAACAAAACAAATAAATACTATAATGCACGTATCTAATCAGTATAAAGTGTGTTGTCAGATTATAATCATAAAATAGCATAGCAAATATTAAATAAATAATATCAACACAAATTTGCATTGAAATGTTATATTATTAAGCAAATAGATATTGTAGAAGCAGATGTTTTGATGAGTCTGATGAGTTTGATGATGTATTCAGAATAAACAGTTGTCACCAAGTAATATAGTTAGTTATGTTGTTTACGGTTGCCGGTCAGTTTTATATAAGCAGATTAATATATAATTGTATATATTAAGTTAATTATAAAATAATTATATATTTTAAGTGTCCTTAAATCCACAAAACTTACTTGTTTTATTAAAAAAGACATCACTGATGTAATGATAAAAAAAGATCTGAAAGAGAGTCAAATGCTGGTTAAATGATTCAGTGAGTTGATTCAGTGAAGGCTTCAACAGACTGATTCAAACCGATAACTTGTGGGTGTGAGAGGATTTTTAAATGATTCATTAATGATTCTAAACTGATCAAAAGAGTTATCTGTTTGTGGTACAGTGTGCTTTTACAGCCTCTTTAAACACTTCTCATCCAATCAGAATTCTGAACTCTCGTTTTACACACTGTTTTTTAACACTGATGTATTGTCCAATCAGCATCCAGGACCGAAACTATCAGTTTTATGTGTTTAAACACGATGTGAGGGCAGTCAGGAAGAAAGAGAGAGAAATGGAGTGAGAGAACTCGAGTGGAAGATACACAGCTTCAGGCACACAGAAAACAATTGTTTCACTTCCTCCTGTAACCTGTTTCACCTTTAAACAGCAGATCTCTTTCACTCAATTAATTTCTGCACATTGGCTGTGGAGTGCAGTGGAAATATCCACCTTTTATTTCTGAATTTTCTCTCTCTCTGTTTTTCTGCTCCGGTTTTGTTTACATGCCACTATTTGTTTTTTATTCTCTTCTGTTATGAAGACTTGTGGACTTCACACATTGAAAACACATGGGGGTGGATTCACTAAACAATCAAGTGGTGGTGAAGAGCGTTAGAACTGGGCATGGATCCAGACCTGCACCGAGGAGCATTTTTGACATGTTAAAGAGCCAGTGTGTATAATTTCTTTAGTTAATTGGGTGCTAAAACAACACTGACAGTATCCTTTTTTAATGAATTCCCTCCATATAGTATCTTGGGAAGCCATTCAAACACACAGAACAGAGCCACACACATCCATACAGTAGCAAATACATCCCTAAACTTCTCCCTCTCCGCCCTTTGCCTCCTGCATAAACACATTCATTTGCATCCTTCAAATCCACAGACAACAGAAGGTGACACACAAAAAGCCATGACGGGAAACACGCATTCACATTTGCATACAAGCCTCCCTTGTCCCCTGCGCTCCCGTGTCTGCTTGTCACAGATTGTTTTTGCTGCTTAAATATATTTTTCAGTGATTGACTGCAGGACTAATGATGAACCTGCAGCATTCAAAGGCTCTGGGTACGAGAAGGAGGAATGTTGAATTTTAATCCGTTGAACCATCCTGCTCTATGAGTCACTGGGTTGTGCTGCTCCGCTAGTCCTCTGATTTAGGGGTCAACAGGTCAACTGAGTGCAGCCCACTCGACGACCTCTTGTCAATCTCTGTCGTTATGGTAACCGTTACGGTTCGGGTAGAGCAGACGCGTGATTATCCGCAAACAGGTTTTCCCTGCTGAGCTTCTGACATGATATGGAAGAGAAAATTGTCCTGAGATGAGCATGGTCAAGTGATTCACTGGCGGCCGGTGAGTCATCACCTGTTGTTCTTTTATTCGTCAGTGTCCAGTCATCCTGACAGTGGGCTGTTTTTATGTCGCCTCAGTTTACAGCCCAGGATGCTCATTTAGGGACCCAGAATCTGGTTTAGATGCATCTATAGGCAGAACATAAAATCATTGTACACGTTCTAGTCTAAGATGGATTTTAAACAGGGATGCACCATCATAGAAATTTAAGTTTATACAAATAACCTATATACTGTATGGACAAGTAACTTGTATATAAAATAAGTAAAAAAAATTATTATTATTATTATTACCTATTTATTATTATTATTATTATTATTATTATTATTATTATTATTATTATTATTTAAAATGTCAAGTCACAGAAATTTAAGTTTATACAAATAACCTGTATACTGTATGGACAAGTAACTTGTATATAAAAAAGTAAAAAATATTATTATTATTATTATTATTAGTATTAGTATTAATGTCAAGTCATAGAAATGTAGGTTTATACAAATAACCAATATATGGACAAGTAAGCTATATATAAAAAGTATATATATATATATATATATATATATATATATATATATATATATATATATATATATATATATATATATATATATATATATATATATATATATATATATATATATATATATATATATATATATATATATATAGTGATGATTTAAAATTTCAGGACAGAAATTTACATTTATACAAATAACCTATTTATGAACAAGTATATATATATATATATATATATATATATATATATATATATATATATATATATATATATATATATATATATATATATATAGTAAAAATATTATTATTTAAAATGTATAATTATAAATTATAATTTTTAACTAATATTATAATACTACTATTACTAATAGTATATGATTAATTTTAATATAATAATCATTTAATTAATATAAATATATAATTTTAATATTATGTGTAAAATTATAATTTACACTAATATATAATATATTAACTAATATACTAATATATATAATATATTATACACACACACACACACAATATAGTAGAAAAGATTGATCATTTTTATAGTCTTTTTGAAACTTGGCATATAAAGAGTAGTGCCAGTAACTTGTGTTATTATTGACCATTACCAATATGCCCATTGATTTTTATATTCTTCAATCTTCTCAGTTGTGTCTGTTGTATATGGTATTGATGTGGTACCACATATGTGCTATTTTTGTCTGATTTCAGTAAACCCATAGAGTCCAAGAAGCCTGTCTTGAATTTCTGCCCAGAGTGAGATGAAGCAACTAGTCCAGTAGTCCAGACCACTGTTTCACTTCGAGAGTCTTACGCTGCCAAAAATGATTAGGAACAAAGGAACAAAAAAACTGACACCAGACCAAAAGGCTGCTGGGGAATACGGCCATGCTAATCTTATCATCATCAAACATGTCTTAATGTCATGACAATCAAACAAAACGACAGTGCTACGCCGTGTTCACTATTAGTGGATTCTTATTTTATTATATGGGTAAATCTCACTAAACCTGTCAAGATCATGTCCAAGTCATTATTTTACCCCACTTTATAAATGTAAAATGTATTATTCTTACAAAAGACCTTTTTATAACCATTTTGCTAAATGTCATTCTCATTACTGTAATGTGAAAGAAAATTATATAAAATTATAAATATAAAAATTATGAAGAATTACAAAAAGAGATTTGTTTATTTGTTTATTTTTATTTAGGGATGAAATATAACCTGTACCCAATGTCACTTGTCATCTGTTCTGAGCTCGACCATAACCACCGTCCCTACCTGCAGATCATAATGGTCTCCTCCTCTTCGTCTAGTTCAACATCTGTTTGTTAGCTGATGAATTGGGAGTTTGAATGTTACGAAGTGTCTCTCTCTGCTCTAATTAAGCACGTTTTAGCAGGACTCTGGCCTGGTGATGGGCACACAGCACACGCGTCGCACTCTCGCCGTTCCCTCGAACAGCTCGCAGACGGCACACGCTTCCCTCCTTTTGAGCTCCGAGTTTGCATAATTACCCAGGTAATTGCGGAGTAATTGGCGGCGTCACCTGCTCCCAAGACGCGCCAGCATTGTTTTATCAACAGCTGGAATCAAACCTGCGTGAGGAGAGAGATGAGGAAAGAGAGAGAGAGAGACATTTTAGAAAGAAAGAGGGTAGAAAGTTGTCTGCCCAGGGGATGGTTACCCTCTCGTTATGAATGGAAATGTATGAAAATGCACCCTGCCTGCAGCCACAAAAAGACTAGAACGACAGGAGAGGAAGTTGGGAATGCAGAGGGAAGGAAAAGTCGAAGATAGCACAAGAATTAGGGAAAGGAAAGCAAGGAGAAGTAAATAAACAAAAGGCAGAAAGAAGTGCGTGACTGAGACACAGTGGGTGAGAAGAGAGATCATGTCTGTCTCGAGGGGAGAAAACGAGGTGTCAGCCTTTGTTTCTCTCTCACTGTCTGTCGCTCTTTCTCGCTATGAGGCTGTGGAAGAGAAGAGAGTATTTGGTTTAAGCCTGGTGCATTATTCATTCTGTTTAATAGACTGGGCTTCTTTAAAACCTGCAGGATACTTGAGAAACACTGTTCTTCTTAAAGGGGCAGTGCACCTCTAAATCATTTACTTACAAAAGACAAAACACGTGAGAATCGATGACATTTGACATTATTGCCATGGTTTGCAGGCAAGATTTTCAGTGAGTAATAATTGTACATTTATTGGGTTTTATTTGTAATATTTTGGAGCTCAACGGGCCTAATCCTCATTTTGGAAAAGAGCTGTAGACATTCTGGAATTTGTTTTATTTTGTGTTTCACTGAAGAAAGTAAGTCAAATTGGTTTGGGAAAGACATTAAAGGGTACCTATAATGCCCCTTTTACAGGATAACATAAGTCTCTGGTGTGTCCAGAATGTATCTGTGAAGTTTCAGCTCAAAATCCCCCACAGATCATTTATTATAGCTTGTCAAATTTGCCCCTATTTGGGTGTGAGAAAAAAACACACCGTTTCTGTGTTTGTCCCTTTAAATGCAAATTAGCTGCTGCTCCCGCCCCCTTTCCAGAAGAGCTTTAACAGCTCAACAACAACAAAGCTGGAGAATCTCACGCAGCCAAAATGAGGATTGTCAGTAACGGTGTTCAGCCTTACATTGTTCAAACCGGAGTCGACACTGATGGAGAGACTCAGGAAGAAGTTACAACTTTAAGAATGAAACTGGACGTTTCTGAATGGTCAGTGGATAAATGTATGTAGTTGCTGTGGAGTTGAATCAACTCATCCACTAGCATGTGTCGTCATGTTCATCTTTTGTGTAAATCCAGTGTTGAATTGATCCTCGTTTGTGAAGCAGTCTGGCGTAAAATGACGGCATGGCAACAACACTCTACTACAACAACTCTTCCTCTTCTCTAAAGCAGCCCAACATGGTCTCACTCCCTTAGTTTCGTGTTCTCGGGGGCGGGGTTTATGTAAATTTTAGGGTTTGTGATGTCACAAACTCGGGAAGAAGCTCGTTGTAGTCCCTACCAGCCGTTTGTTGTAGTCCTTAAAAAGTGAATCTCCCTGTGCATTGAACTTTGAGCGTCATAACTTTGCAGATTATGCTCAAACTGCAACATCACACACTAACTAAAGTTAAAAAAGTGAAATCATAATCAACCACCCCTTTAATGGTGAACTGTTCCTTTAAAATCAAAATGAAAAAGTGTTCACAGCCCATTTTACTTGCATAATATGATATTTCTGGGTTAAGAAAAAAATTACAATAAGACAATGAATCTTTTTTTTTTTCCTCATGTTTATATATTCATACATTTACATGTCTTGACTCACGTATTCAGTCACAACATTTACTAATAGTATACTAATAACATGCATGACTTGTACTTATATTATTCACGAATGATGGCAAAAAAAAAAAAAAAAAAAAAAGTAATTAGATGCAATTTTCATTTCATTTTCAAAAGTTTAGGTTTTTTATGCTTTAGAAAGAAGTATCTTATACTCACCAAGGCTGCATTTATTTGATCGAAAATGCAGTAAAAACAGTAATATTGTGAAATATTTTTTTTCTTTGGCAAATATTATTGCCTGATAGCTGAAATCATTCTAATATGCTGATTTGCGCTCAAGAAACATTTCTAATTTTCATCAATGCTGAAAACAGTTGTGCTGCTTCATACTTTTGTGTAAACCATGGATACATTTTGTTTTCAGGATTCTTTGATGAATAGAAAAGGTTAAAGCATTTATTTGATATAGAAATCATTTATAACATTATATATGTCTTTACTGTCACTTTTGATCAATTTAATGCATCCTTGAGTAAAAGCATCCTTTAGTGTTAACGGAATATGAGGATCATGGAGCTCTCATGACTCTTAACAGTCCAGATGGAGTGACACCTTGAGTCTCGTCCTTGTGTTCTTCACATTTACAGAGCACAACACAAACGCCTCCTACACAGCAGCCTCAACACACATTGTGCGTCACATCAACACGCAGAGAAGTTTCATTAAACTGCAAAGCAATACCTGCATTCGCACAAACATTGACCCGTACACGTCCATTCATAGAACCTACAGAGCAGCATCTGCTGTATAACTGAGTGAGCTTTCGTTTATTCATGACTAGATTTACATGAAACATGTGCTTTATGGCCAATCTAATAGGATGGCACACATATAGGCAGGAACGCAGCGAAGGACGCAGGAATTCACTGTCAAGGTCGTTACTCCTATTAACTGCTGCTGATTCGTTTGCAACATCCGACAGAATTATAGAGTGAGGCGTAATCTGAGAGAGCCCACATCTCCCCAGCTGCTCGTTACATCCCACCGATACACACAGGAGGCGACGGACACACACGGGCTCTCGTCTGGAGGATTGGTGCTGTCTGGTTGTGGCACAGCAGCATCTGCTGGTGAAAGAGACGCACAGGCTTGAATTCCCTCAGTTAGGCAGGTTTTTGATTCCATACAAGCATAAATATAGCACTGCTTTTAACATGTAATGTTCATCCACACGTTCACACACATCAGCGGGTCCACCGAGGTTCATCCTCCTCGCTAACCGTCTCGGTTCCGCCGTGACCAGGTTTTTGCGGAGGGCAGCTGCGCTCCCAGAGCCCTGCGGGGGTAATGAGAGGAAATCCTCCCTGCTGAATTGATTCCCAAGCTGAGACGAATAGGGAAAAACTGCCTCAGCCAGCATGTCTGGCAGCGAGCTGTCATGTGGAACGCAAAGGTGAGGATTTTGAGCAGTTTGGGGCAAACATTTATGTTTATCTGAGCTGCGGTTTGGCTGTGTTGGGATTATCTAGCAAGCCAAAATTAAAGCATCATTAAATGCAAGCAGAGGAAATCGGTGTATTCGTTATAGGTAGATTGTTGCATTCATGATCATATTTGTATTTATTTGAGTTCAGAGTCATTTGTAGTTTGGTTGTGTTGGAATTATGATACAAAATTTAAAATGCCTGTGGCTCAGGATTGATTGGGAATGTGCCCAAAGCCAAATAGTATGTTCGGAAAGGAAATTACGCATTCTATGGAGCCTCTAAAGGGATGGAAAATGTGATGAGAGGAAAATATATATTTCAATGCTTTCGTATTCTCTCATAATTATATAGTTGGGTAATCATATTGTATATAATTAGGGAACAACTATGACTATATTGCAATCGTTTTTGGATGCACGCTCGCTTTTTACTTTCACTTTCCAATTCGTGATCACAAGTAATGTGTGTATAGGGAGCGGCGGTACTGACCACACATTTTACAAGATAAGATATTTGTCTATTTGTATGTTGCCTTCCAAATCCTCCGCCATCGTCTTGTCAGTCATCTCTCCTTACTATCTTCATGTGATGAGTGAAATCATGATGTACTGTAATGTAACCGACTACCGCAGCAAGCCTAACCATGTTCCTTTAGGGGCTCCGCAGAATGAGCATTTTCTGCACCTTTTTCGAATTCGGATTTATGCTTCAAGCACATCCCTAATTAATATTGTCTCTTAAATTCCGATTTGATTCCAGCAAACAATTGAATGTAGATTTAAAAAAAAAATAAAAAATTATAATAATCTGTAGAAAAGTACTTTTTTGAAAGTTTTGAAGGTTTATAGGTCTTAATGCATGTTTAAAATGCCACCTACAGAAATTTCATCATATTCAATTAATTAACTTGTGTGCAAAAAAATGAAAGTGGCATGTGAAGGACAACTATGCTAACCCGAACTCAGAATTTGTCCTCTGCATTAATTGCACACACATTAAGAGTAGTGAACACACACACCTGGAACAGTGGGCAGTCATTTTGCTGTGGCACCCAGGGAGTGATTGGGGGTTAGGTA
The DNA here is from genome assembly GCF_024489055.1 of Chanodichthys erythropterus. Classification (NCBI taxonomy): domain Eukaryota; kingdom Metazoa; phylum Chordata; class Actinopteri; order Cypriniformes; family Xenocyprididae; genus Chanodichthys; species Chanodichthys erythropterus. Next base: position 3,910,836 of record NC_090226.1, on the reverse strand, counting down.
CCTTGCTTAATGGACCTCAGTCATTTCCTGCCAGTATTGAGAATCAAACCCGCAACCTTCTGGTTACCAGTCTGACTCTCTAACCATTAGGCCACGACTGCCCCAATTCACAATTTGGGGTGGAAAAACACCTATCTGTGTTGTATTTCTTTGATTCGCAACAAAGTGAATTCCTTTTCCAGTCATTCCGGGTCAACTTCCTGTGGAGGGTGTGGCCAATTCACAATTATGAATTGAGAGTGAGTCAATTCATCAATTCCAAATGTGATCATGAATGTTTTTCAGTGCTTCCCACACATGGACTTTACTTGGGCGGGCCGCCCACTTATAATAACAGCCGCCCAAGTATATTTGGAGACACATTTTTGCTTTTATTATTTTTATCCTCTTATACTTTTATATCCGCTCAAGATAATGAAACCATCCGCAATCGAATAACTAGTCGTTTCGTACCTGCTCACTATGTGTGCGTCAGAACTGTTTACTCCCGCTAACATTCAAATGGCCGCTGCATGTTGCAAAGTCACAAGGCGGCACTGTTGTGCATTCTACGCGCAACAGCGCTTTAGTCTGCTTCAAAGTGATTCTCAATCAATGAAAAGCGCAGATTTATGCCAAGCGATTGCTAATGAACTCAAGTTGATGAATTATTACAAAGTCTACTTTATGGCCTTTATATAAAATGTTTTATACGGTTATAAGAATCTGAAGGATCAGCCTGCAATAGTACAGACATTTCAAAATAAGAGTCCTGGTGTATTTCGGGCTTGTTTATAATTAAAAGTCACACGCTAAGTTTTTTCTTTTTCTTTTGGGCATTATTTGTATTTTGGTTAAACAATAAATTTGATTTGATTTGATTTCCATTTAATTCATAGTAAATTATTGTAGTCTCCCCAACAGGAAGAAAAGACTAAGAACATTATTTAACACATATTATTCATTTTATAAATTTTACCAGTAAAATCTGTGTCCCATTCACTGAGAGAGACACAAGGAGAACATAGGAAAAGGAGAACCATTTAAATGCTGTAATTTTGCATAATTTACAATGCATAATAATGCATAATATTAGTATGTAATTAAATGTAATATGCTATGTAATTAAAATTAATTTCAATAAATAAAAATACTGTTAAAAATCACACATTATTTGTTTGTCACATGTAGTAGAAGATTTTTGTGCCGTGGTTAATAGGAGGATTTTTCGCCCGGCTACCACCGCAAGTATATTTCAAACCTGTGGGAAGCACTGATATTGTTGCATCAAAACACTGTTCAATAACACTATGATTTTTAAATGTCATTAATGATGGTTACAATAGCATACGCTGAACTATTTTATTTATTGTTGAATTCATGATAAAGGGACATTCATGACCACTGTCTTAATCAGCGATTTCAAGATGGTATTTACCCAGAAATCCTCACAGTCGTCCTGCAGGTTTGGTCACGACTTCCTGCCACTGGCCGACTGACTGCGAACTTCAGCTGCGTCTGAGGAAATTTTCAAAAGGCCAGCACATTTGTGTTAGGAAAGAGAGACTGCCTGACCTTTCAGAAAGACGATACCTGTTTCCCTTTTCTCTCCATTTTCGCACTCGTTCTCTCTCATGTTTTTCTCTCTCTCTCTCGCTCTGCTAACATCACACCCGCCCGCCGTAGAAATTCAATCTCGTTTTGAACATGCTTCGATTGAAACTGCACTTGATGTATCTCCGGTCGCCAAACAAGAGCGAGTGTCTCGCTGTTTGTATTTCCAGTGCGATTCATTTACCGTGTCATGTTACGCCGTCCCTTTTTATGCTAATGCACTTGTCACAGTCTATTTTAGCTCTGACGTTGGCATTTGTTTTGCGTCGGCCCCGTTTTAGTGAACGCACAAGTTTTGCATTCAGATCTAAAGTGCTTTTTATCGCCTTCGGAAGAAATGGCAGTTGAAAAGGCATTTGGAAAGCTCATAAAGGGTGGAATATGTAATGCGTGTAGTTTTTCTTCCTCTCCCTCCCCCTTCTGTCTCTCGCTCGCTTGAAACCCATCCAATTGGCTTGGCGGTAATTGAATCTTAGCCGTCTGGCCCAGAAAGGCAGCGTGCAGGAGTTTAGTTCTGTTGTCCCATTTTGCTCTCATGATGTGTGTGCGTCTGTGCCCGCTTTTGCTGCGCTGGGACTCGCAGCGAGGGCTCATGGGATAGATTGTCCTTATGGACGCCAGGCTGTGGTCATCCTAGATGGATTATTGTAGCATACTATCAGACGAGTCCTACAAAACTGTATGGTCCGTGTTGTATTAGTTTGTCTGCTGCACTGTGAAATGAAGCTACTTCCTGCTACCTTATTCAAAGGAATAATTCATCATTTACTTACCCTCACATCTTAAACCTGATAAAAGAAAAAAGATAAATAGTGCAGAATATTCTAAAAGAATAAGGACTGGTGGTGCTGAAAAATGGCAAAAAGCCTAAAAGTACCACGAAAGTAGTTCATGCAACTTGCTATAAGCTAAATCTTCTGAAGACATGCGATCACTATATGTGAGTAACTCATCTCAAAATTATCTCAAATTTCATTTGTGCTTAAGTTTTACATACTCCAAATGTCTAAGCGTACTAATTTGTTTGGTTGCATTCGTCATGATGGTTGCTGCAGTGTAGACACAGTTTAAGTATTGTTACTCATTTCATATGCAAGGAGGTTATCCAATCATAGCAAAGATCATTTACTACGGTAAAAATGTCTTGAAGGAACAGTTGCAGCCTTTTTAATTCTCAGGGTCAAAGAATAGTCATGAAAAACTCAATTTCCACTGTTTTTGATGCTTGGAAACCTTGAGTAATTTTGTAAGTGGACTTCGGGGAAAACTTTGCTTGAGTGTAAAAGTTTTATTCAATGATATTCATCGTACGTTCTCCATGAATATTCATGAAGGTCGCTAAACTTCTTCCGCTATATATTTTTGCCCATCACTCTCCCTGACGCGGAGAGCTCATCAGCGGCGTGTTCACTCACTCACCGCTGACAGACAGACAGGTGGGAGAGGAGTCCGTCATAGAGACGGGCCAGACAGACTGACAGGAGCGCTCGAGAAACTCTCAAGGAGACAAACTCTCAGGAGAAGAGGAAAAATGACTAACTAATTACAGGCAGCGGATGTTCTGGCCTTCACATACAAACAACCACCCAGACGCAGGCGTGTGTGCAGGCGGCACATACCGTAGAACAACTAATTGCTGCCCACTGCGTGACCTTTCTTCTCCCGTCACAGATAAACGGAAGGCAGCTTTAAAGACTCTTGGACATTTCTAGATGCACACATTTTGCTTGCTTTAAGCTCACATTTAACCAGCTAATACATGTTAAAACATCTATACTGCTCTTTAAAACGATAATAAAGAGTTGGCAATACTTAGGGTCAGTGGTTTGTTCCACTCTGTAACCTTAAAGGATTAGTTCATTTACTCACCCCCATGTCATCCAAGATGTTTATGTTATTCTTTCTTCAGTAGAAAAGAAATTAAGGTTTTTGAGGAAAACATTCCAGGATTTTTCTCCATATAGTGGACTGAAACTGATATTTGGACCACTATATGGAGAAAAATCCTGGAATGTTTTCCTCAAAAACCTTAATTTCTTTTCTACTGAAGAAAGAAAGATATAAACACCTTGGATGACATGGGGGTGAGTAAATTATCAGGAAATTTGAATTCTGAAGTGAACTAATCCTTTAATCAAATTGCGATATGGGTATCTGTGGATATTATGTTGTTATTATTGTTAAAAGTTTAATACATTATTACATTGAAAGAGTTTTCAGTTGATCCTTTTGATTATTCAAAGTTAAATAAAACAATATAAAATGCAATTCAGAAAGATTAAAACAGAAAACACGGAGTTTGGGAGAAAATAAAATGGCTATCACTGCAGGGCCCTCCAGTATTAACCATGATGCTTACTTTAGCAAACGGCTCTAAAAACTTTTGCACCGACAAGGCTGATTGACCTCGCTGTATTCAACATTGCTTCCACAGCTGTCCTGCTTCCTCCCCAACCCCTTGATCCCACAGAAAGAGTGATGGAAAGAAGTCACAGCGAAGGTCTTTTCAGATTTCTGGACGAATTGTTACCTGAAGGTGGCTGGAGGTTGTGTTTGTGTGTGTGTTTGTGTGACGCCCTTTAAAAACTTTCCCCAGCTCTGCGGATCTGTGTAAGGCTGCAGGGTAGTGTGCAGATCTTATTTTCTGATAAGTTTACGTGATGTCTGGGATTTTGTGGCCCTCTAACAGGTCGTAGAACAAGCCTGCAGCTCACGGGCACGACCGATGGAAAGAGCGGACGCTTAGTGCTAATCCCTTTGAGAGCGCTGGGACACACATATCGCCTCGTGTGTTTGTGTGTGAGAGACGAGAGTGTGTATGTCATGCTCTCTGTTTGTGTGGTCGTGTGTAAATTCGAGATATGCAGAACCTAAAGAAGTCCTGTGTAATTAGTCTCTGACACTGATCAGCAGGCCCACACTGAATCTGTTCTTCACATCCTCCAGCATGTTTGTTTACTGAATATTGAGGTGGATCTGATTAATGTTTTCACCTAGCAGTTCCACTTGACACATTTTACCATATTTAAATCTGCAGATTTTCCCCAAACATCAGTGCAGATGTGAAGTCTGCAGATCCCATCTTGTCTGAGTTTATGGAGCCCCTTTGATACACTCAAAATAAATAATGTTCTTATTCAGTGTTTTTGTCCTTTTTTTCCATCAAAAAAATGCCTAAATATATTTAAAACATACAGAAGAGGATTAGGGCCAAGCAATAATAAAAAAATAAAACCATCTCGAGATTAAAGTTGTTAAATTTCGAGAAAAAAAGTCAAAAATAAAATGTTGAGAATAAACTTGTTAAATTACGAGAAAAAAACTTGTTAAATTTTGAGAAAAAACTTGTTAAATTGAGAATTTGAATTTGTTCTCATAATTTAACGACTTTTTTCTCGTAATTTAATGACTTTATTCTCAACATTTTATCTCGACTTATTTCCTCAAAATTTAACAAAATTTTTCTCAAAATTTAACGAATTTGTTCTAGTAATTTAACGAGTTTTTTCTCGTAATTTAACGAGTTTATTCTCAACATTTTATCTCGACTTTTTTTCTCTCAATTTAACGACATGTTTCTCAAAATTTAACGAATTTGTTCTCGTAATTTAACTACTTTTTTCTCATAATTTAATGACTTTATTTTGTCTTGACTTTTTTCTAATAATTTAACGAGTTTATTCTTAACATTTTATTTCAACTTTTTTCTCGTAATTTAATGTTTATTCTCAACATTTTATTTTGACGTTTGAGTTTTTTCTCAAAATTTAACAACTTTAATCTCGAGATGTTTTTATTTTTTTTATTATTGCTTGGCCCTAATCCTCTTCCGTAAAAACATGATATATTTCAATATCCTAAATAAATATTTTACTGTATGTTGTTTTGAATCTAAAAAATTATCTTGTTTATCTATGTATATTGTAAATTTATCTTGTTTTAAAAAATATTTACATCTTTGTACTGGAAAACAAGGTAAAAGTTGTGTAAACCTCAATATGAAGCCAATTTGAAGTTTGACCATTTTTTAATTTCTCTTTATTTATTAAAGGGCGATGGACTGATTTTTTAAATCAGGCTTTCCCACATCGTTTGGCATTAAGACAGACAGAGAGAGAGTAGGACGGCACGCCGTGGTAGCAGACGGCCGCTTCAGTCTAATTAAATTAATGAAGACACATGTTGTCCGGTCGGCCTTACTGGGCGGCTGTCATCTCTGTGCCGGCTGGGGCCTGTCGAGGAGGGAATAGGTCCACTCAGCTCTGGCCTGACGCCATGAACGATTAACAGGCTGCGTGGTTCCGTTTCTAATCAGACTGGATCCAATCAGGACCTCATGATTACAGCGGGACAGGGACTGTGACAGTGACGTTGAGATCAGATCATAACTTCGTTCTATTTCAGTATTAACCTCATTTTATTTCATTATTTTATTTTATTTTCCAGAATCTTGGAGAGTCTTAAATTTGATAGACAGCAGAAAATTGAATTTGCCCTTCATTTAATCTTTTTATTTTATTTCTTTTAAATATTTAGATTATTCTTCCATATGGACCTTGGTTAGGGTTGATTTAATTTAATCTAGAGAAAAAATTGAGAGGCAAATCTCTTTAACAATAAGAGAAACGTTTCTTAACATCATTTTATTTTTTTTATTTTATTTCATTTTATTTTATTTATTTTGTTATTATTTTATTTGTTCTTTTCTTGAATTTAATCAGGGTAGATATCGTATTTTGACATAAATGAAACAGGTCTGTTAGGAATAGATGGTTTTTATTCACTGATTTATTTATTTTTTTATGGTTTTTTTTTTTGTTTTGTTTTTCATTACACAGCAGTGCAACCCATTGAACAGCTTTCTATCCTTCACAGTCTCGTTTTCAAAATATGGCATCTAACATGACTGAAGTCTGTGGGTAGGTACTTGTAGCTCCATAATGTGTCAGAAAAAGATTTGAGGCATAGTAGAATAATGAACACTTGAAGTTATTGATGAAGGTGATTCAGACTCCAGATAAAACACACTGTGACTCTCCAAGATTCTGGAGCTTTTTTTATACATATCAGGAAGAGCTGCCTACATTAGAACAAATCCAGCCTCCAATCAACATGACGACAGAGCCCTCTGCCTTCTTCCTGTTCTTTCCAACAGAAAATAGAAAAGGGGGCGTGAGAGACAGGAACATTTTCATCTCATTGGTGTGAAGACAGTGTTTCCCAAAAAATGCATTTGAGAAGCGCTTTGCTCCGTTAGATTTGCCAAACTACGTCAAATGCAGTTGGAACAGAACTTTGACTGAATGACTCAAGCTCACTAGTGTCGTTGTTTATTTGATGTGCTGGTAATTACCCACCATTCTAGTTCCTCAGGTCACACTATATTTAAACATGCGGTACGTCTCGCAGCCTGCGTCATATAGATAGTCGGTTGATTCAGCTGGCTTTTCCTCTATGAGTGTCTGACACCCACCAGCGCATTTTCCCAGAGCTTAACAGAAAACAGACCTTGTGTTTCAGGCAACAGATTAAATTAACTTGAGGTGGGAAATGGAAACGAAAACTGATGCGAGAGAAATTCCCCCGAGAGGGACACGATAATAAAAGATGTGTGAAAAGTGACGTGTTTGAGGAATGAGATGCTCAGGTGATGAATTGACAGAGCTCTGGTTAACCCTGCATTGCAACAGCTTGGAATGAGGAAAGAGATAGTGATTGGAGAACTAGTTTAGCTTTGAACCTGCTAGACACGCTCTCGTGTTCTATCTGCACTGTTTTGTAATTGTTTATGTACATATATGCCAAATGGATGTTTTGTTTAGCTGTCTCTGTTTTTAAAGTGATGCACTTTACTTTTTAGGATGGCATGTCAAGTTTAAAATAGTTCAGAAAGCATAGAGCGTTGTGTTCTGTTCTGTTGTGCTCTGTCTAGCTGTGTTTGAAAACATCTTGTAGGAATATACCCTCACTCAATTATATCAGACGGTGTAAAAATGCATTCATGCATTGTGATGCATTGATTTAATAATAACAATAATTCAATGGTTACAGAATGTGATTATTGATTATGATGACTATATTGTATTTATAATTGCGTGCATTCATTAGAACAAAGTAAATTAATTTGAGTTTTCTTCCTCTGTTCTATTTATTACACATATTCAAATGTTTTTTTTAAAGGGAACCTATAATGCCTCTTTCACAAGATGTAATATAAGTCTCTGGTGTCCCCAGAATGTGTCTGTGAAGTTTCAGCTCAAAATCCCCCACAGATCATTTATTATAGCTTGTCAAATTTGCCGCTATTTGGGTGTGAGCAAAAACACACCGTTTGTGTGTGTCCCTTTAAATGCAAATGAGCTGCTGCTCCCGCCCCCTTTCCAGAAGAGCGCAGAGCTTAAACAGCTTTGTCAGTAACGGTGTTCAACCTTACATTGTTCAAACCGGAGTCGACACCGATGCAGAGACTCAGGAAGAAGTTACAACTTTTAGACGTTTCTGAATGGTTAGTGGATAAATTGATGTAGTTGCTGTGGAGTTGATTCAACTCATCCACTAGCATGTGTCGTCATGAATTGACCCTTGTTTGTGAAGCAGTCTGGCGTAAAATGACGAGATGGGAATTTTTTCTTGATTAACAAACCTGCATATTATGATGATTTCTGATCATGTGATCTGATCAGTGCGATAAAGATGTTCATTGTTGATGTATTAATTATTGTTTCAAGAACTTCCCATCACATGATATGCAACTCTCATAAGCCACATTCAACAATCTAATTCTGTTTGTGTTGGTTTACCAACATTATATTTTTATTGGTTCAATACCAAATATACATCAAAGTTTTGCCTAATATTCATTTTTTGAGTTTGAATTGAAAGCTCGATTTATTATTTTGTTGATATTCAAATATAGTGCAAATGGTCTCTCCAGTTATGTTTTTGTCTTCAGCATATTTTCGGAAATAATCATGAATCTGAAACTAAGTGGGTGCTCGTTGGTCAAAATAAGCTGAAAACTAAGTGTATGTAAGACTGTGTTGTGTCTGATATACAAATATCCACATATAAGATCTAAAAAAAGTTCAAATGTCATTATTTTGGAGGCTCTTGCCCCCTTTTCCAATGGAGCAGCTGAAGCCACTTGAGTTCAATGTGCCGTGTGAGCATGTCAGATCCACTCAGACAAACATCAGGGCAGAGTGGGGATGTCGTGACCTTCCGTCATCTTTTCTTTTAAGAGGTGGAGTTCACATCAGGATAGTGTCATTAATATTGTAAGGGATGTTGGGTACAGCATGTGCGCGTCTGTGTTTCCCCTCCTCATCCTTCTCTCTCTGGGACCGGCTGAGGAGTGTTTGGGAACAGACAGAAATAGAGAAGAAGAGGAGCAGATCAAACAAGGACCGCCTCTCCTCGCGGTTCCTCTCTCATCCTTCATCTTCACATCAGTATCGTGTGGCAGGCGCTGTTCTCACCCGCGCACCTCTTTGAAGTGGCATTAGGGGTTCACAAAGGATTTAGGCCAAAGTCTGTAATAGGGGAAAATTACAGAAAACCTGCACAGAAAACTTGAACACTAGAGCTTGTTAATGGCCAATGACAAGTGTCTGATCAAATATCAATATAATGCAATTTAATAAGAGCACAACTGTTGTCCACAAAATATACTCAAATTACATAAATATTTATTTATACTCAATATTCTACTAAACTAGATTGCACAATGCTATAAGGTCGCTTTCTGGGCAGTCACCGGAGATTAAAGTGGTCCTTGATTATGATTTCACTTTTTTAACTTTAGTAAGTGTGTAATGTTGCTGTTTGAGCAGAAACAACATCTGCAAAGTTATGACGCTCAAAGTTCAATGCAAAGAGAGATATTTTATTTTACAGAAATCACTTTTTAAGGACTACAACAAACGGCTGGTAGGGACTACAACAAGCTTCTTCCTGGGTTAGTGACATCACTAACCCTAAAATTTACATAAACTCCGCCCCCGAGAACACAATACAAAGGGGGCGGGGCCATTTTGGGCTGCTTTAGAGAAGAGGAAGAGTTGTTGTAGTAGAGTGTTGTTGACATGCCGTCATTTTACGCCGGACTGCTTCACAAACGAGGGTCAATTCAACACTGGATTTGCACAAAAGATTAACATGATGACACATGCTAGTGGATGAGTTGAATCAACTCCACAGCAACTACATAAATTTATCCACTAACCATTCAGAAACGTCTAAAAGTTGTAACTTCTTCCTGAGTCTCTCCATCAGTGTCGACTCCGGTTTGAACAATGTAAGGCTGAACACCGTTACTGACAATCCTCATTTTGGCTGCGTGAGATTCTCCAGCTTTGTTGTTGTTGAGCTGTTAAAGCTCCGCCCTCTTCTGGAGAGGGGGCGGGGAGCAGCAGCTCATTTGCATTTAAAGGGACACACACAGAAACGGCGTGTTTTTGCTCCCAAAATAGGGGCAAATTTGACAAGCTATAATAAATGATCTGTGGGGTATTTTGAGCTGAAACTTCACAGACACATTCTGGAGACACCAGAGACTTATATTACATCTTGTGAAAAGGGGCATTATAGGTCCCCTTTAATATTCAGGGTTTGGAGTTTGTTCAGATCACTGTCCCCAAGTATGAGCAGTGCTAATAGAGATGCTTGTCTTAACAAACACCACTAATTATTTGTGACACATCCTGTGTGTGTGTGTGTGTGTGTGTGTGTGTGTGTGTGTGTGTGTGTGTGTGTGTGTGTGTGTGTGTGTGTGTGTGTGTGTGTGTGTGTGTGTGTGTGTGTGTGTGTGTGTGTGTGTGTGTGTGTGTGTGTGTGTGTGTGTGTGTGTGTGTGTGTGTGCTTTTGTTTATATTACATTGTGGGGACCAAATGTCCCCATGATGTAATATAAACCTGAGTTCACCTACATCGTGGGGACCAGCCAGCGGTCCCCACAATGTAAATGGGTTTATAAATCATATAGAATGAGTTTTTGTGAAAAAGTAAAAGTTTGCACAGTTTCCTGTGAGGGTTAGGTTTAGGGGTAGGGGCAGGGTAGGGGGATAGAATGTACAGTTTGTTCAGTGTAAAATGCATTGAAGTCTATGGAAAGTCCCCACAATTCACAAAAACAAACATGTGTGTGTGTGTGTGTGTGTGTGTGTGTGTGAGTGAGAAAGAGAGAGAGAGAGAGGGATGAAGAGAGGCACAGAGTGAAAGCGAATATATTTAGCCTCCCTGAAGCGCTATGTTAGTTTTTCTGGAAAGCTTTGGTACTTTATCAGACAATATTATCACTCAAACGATCCTGCAGTACTTTCAGCTTCTATTTCTATTTCTGTCTCTCTCTCAAATGCTCATTTAATTGATCTCTTACAAGATCACTTATGAAGAAACTATTTTACAACATACACTCACATAATAATTCACAGCAGGTTAGTACACTAGATTTGGTTATTTAGGATAGAAAGCATATTTAATTTGATGTGAATGCAAACAAGGTTTTTTCAGTGTTCATACTGTTTCAAGGTCCTAGGTTACATCTCCTTTTCACAATCTCATGTTTTCCAGAGTTCTTTTCACAGTATAATGTCTATCCTACAACCTTGTTTTCATTCACGTCAAATTAAATTAGGTGTCTAAAGTCCACATGACCACCCTTGAGGAAGAAGCATGTGAGTCACCCAATAAAACACACACACACACACACACACATAGCCTCTCGAAATAGTTTCCTACATAGATGAATGTAACACACACACCCTCACGCAGATACATGTACGTTTTGTTTGAAACACACTGATCATGTCTGAGAGTCTCTGTGTCAGTGAGTGCTGAGGTTTATAGAGGTTAAACGGTAAATACGGAGCCCGAGTCTGTTTATAGTGCTGCCATTTTTCTAAGTAAATATCTCTTCTCCTGACCTCTAGCAGGCAGGCAGCGTGCGTCGGCCCAGTAAAGCGCATAATCACTCTAATTAGAAGAGGTCGCAGAAAGCAAAAACATCACCTTGTTCATAACCTACACACACTCATATACAGCTAAACACTCCTCTAAATACACTTCTTTTGAAAATGAAACACTGGGAATTAATGCAGTCATTGTTTCTGGATGCAGAGCAATGAAAAGCAATTGTTACAGGGAGAATGAGCATGTTTCAGTCTGAAGCGTCTGCCGAATCTGTTAAAGAAGATCACAGTTTTTGCAGAAAAGCATGTGTCAAAGAGAAAGGACGGGACTCGAGGATACGCTTAGCCATGCTATCCATACAAAAATATGCATGAAAGCGACAGAAAGAGAGAGAAGTATTTGTCTCGATCTCAGACGTCACGCCCACAGACTTTTACCGTCTGGTGCATACAACAAAAAATTGCCCGAGCTGGTTTGATGTAGTGGTTTCAGTTTTACTGGCAGGTTTCTATGCAATTTCCAGGACTCAGGTTTTTTATTAGTTTACCTGGAAGCAAACTTGTGTTTTTAAGGTATCAGAATACTGTGAGACTAGACACTAGATCTGTATCTAAGAGTTTTAATATTTTGTAGTCAGTAAGCAAGATATCCATCACACCTGAACGTAATGTAAGGGAGCGATGAATGTCATTTAGTCTAGGGGTTTTCAAAATAACTACACAATTAAAATCTAATTGTATTTTAAAGTTTCTCTTCAGGTTTATACATATTACCTCACTCTATTATTGGGTAGAAAGAAGATACATTTAATAAAGAGTCTAAATTTTTGGAGATAAGCATTTAAGAATTTGTTTTGGCTTCACGAAAGTAACAGTAGAAATCATTCTAATATGCTGATTTTCTGCACAAGAAAATCAAACGTCTTATGATTATCAATGTTGAAAACAGTTGTGCTTCTTAATATTTTTTTAATTATTCTTTGATGTGAGAGGAAAAAAACTAGTTATTTGAAATACAATTTTTTGTAATAATGTGAGAGATAAATTGAATGCAGTTTTACGTAATGAATCTATTAATGCACCTTTTTATTGTTACTGTTGTGAAGCCAAAACAAACCAATTCCTGTTTAATGCTGGGAGTAACTAATTGCGTTAGTTACTTTTTATGAAAAGTACTGCGTTACATTACTTTTGCATTACTTTTTCTCACCTGGGCCAGGCTTGTTTGTTTGTTTTTTTAATAACAACAAAAAAAGTTCTATTTTTGGCAAATGTAAAAGCCCTTTCACACCAAAAGTGAAATGAATAAGCCTCAGGATGAAGGAAATGCATCTTTACTCCTGTACAGTAGAGGGCGCAGCTCAAACAAACCTTTCAGCTGTGCTGCCATTCTGAATTAAAGAAGAATAGGATACAGGTGAAGAAAGTTCAACACTCTTATTTTTAAATCTAATCTAAAGTCGTTTTTGCTTATTAGTGTGGTTGAATTAGATCACTGAAGGTCAGCAGCAAAGACATTGGTTAATAAAGTGAGATTAAATACATAAAGTATATTTGTGTAATTTAATATAGTTTTTATTACAGGTTTGCATAAAATTTAGAGATTGCATCACTGCACTGTTTTTATTCATTTTGTGGAATACTGAATGTTTTCGTACAAGTGAGATGAGTAAATGCATGATCGCATTTAGTCTAGAACTACAATAACCATCATGTTCACGCAGCGCACACAACACCTTATTCCTCTCAACATGATATTTTGTTGTAAATTGAAAAAGTAATGTGTTACTTTACTAGTTACTTGGAAAAAGTAATCTGATTACGCATATGCAACTCAAATTACTTGACACTGATCACAACATACAAAATATTGCGTATGCAATAATTGTGCAGTTCTTGAACAGAATAAGCTGCCATGTTGACTAGACTTTATACTGATAAAAGTCTGGCTATAGACTATAGAAGTGGTTATAGAAGATTTTTGTTTTGCTTTTTGAGCCTGAAAGCATTGCATTGAACATTTGCAGGACAACAACCCTAAGAACCAGTTATTAGTTTTCAGGGCTTTCACACCAGGAAAGATGGATGCTGTCACAATGTGATGGCAACGTGATGGTTTTGTAAACGCGGTTTCAAGGGAACGGCTGAGAGGTCACACCACCTCTGCTCTCCACAGATGCTTCCTGTTGGAGGCAGAATCACAAAGAAGCCCGTTTGACTCCAGCTGCTTGAATTTACATGCAGCTCGGACAGCAAATGATCCGAGCGGCTCCAAACAGGTGTTACTTGGCCCACTGATGCAGCTGCTTGCTTAGATTTAGTGACCAACGCGCTAGCGCTGTTTATGCCCCTGAGCCTGCCAAGCGTGTGCAGCGCTGCCAGTGTTCTCTGGAGCCTGGACCCTTCCAAGCATCATTAAACCGTTCGTGCTTCCCCAGTCCAGACATCAATCGTGCCTCCGTATCCCACTGACCACTCTGGCCTTCCCTCTCAACCGCATTTATCTTTGCTCTGCTCTCAGCACCTGCCCGTGGGCCGCCGGGCTCCGCCCCTTCCATTGCTCTCCTGTAGACCTCTAGAGCTGTCCCTCCCCAGCCCGCTGCCAGGCATGATTAATCAAGCACCGATAAGGGGGCCATTAAGTTAGATAATGATGGACCTGCATGAGGAGGCTGGTTTAGGTTCAGCAGGGGTGGGATGTGGTAGAAGACGCCCCTGAGAGGCACAATGAAAAGGATAGGAGGCTTATCTCTCTGAAGACAGGCCCGGTGCCGCCTCAGGAGCTAATAAACCACCCAAAGTCAGCCAACAGCTGGAGATCTGCCCCTGCCTTTATACCACAGATCTCTTTTAGCCCCGCGGAGGGGCGGACGGATGAACGGGAATGAAGGGATGGCTGGAGTGCAGTGTGATCTCGCGGGCCTCATTCTCGTTGTCCTCGGAGAGCAGTTTTGGCTTTTTGTGCGCAAGTTATTATTTCATCTGCAGGATTTATGGCTCTCTAATTCTCTTTTATTTCCTTCACTTTTTATATATCTCCCTCTTTCACTCACCGTCTTGATTTCATTCCCTTTTTCTGTCTGTCAGCAGGGCTGGATTTATGGCTCTTTTGTTCAGGATATCTTACAATGACAGTGAACCCATATATATATATATATATATATATGTATATATATATATATATATATATTATTGCGTAATCATTTTAAATTACATATTTGAAAAAATATTTTTAAAATAATTCATATATATTTAATAGAATTATTATATTTTAATTATTATTTATATTATTCTTCAAGTCAAATAATTATTTATTTTTAAAATGTATATAGAATAATAATATAAATATATATTTTGAAATTTTTAAATATGCAAATGTTCTATATTTCAATTTGTATTGTTTAAAAATAAATTATTTGACGAAATAATATACTATAATATTTATATTATGAATTATTTAATTTTAATTATTTATATTATCAAGTCAAATATTTATTTTTAAAATCAATATAGAATAATAAAATATATAGTTTCAAAATTTTAAATATGTAAACATTCTATATTTCATTTGTATAGTTTGAAAATAAATTATTTTATTAAACAATATACTGTATATAAACTAAACTTTAAAATTATTAAAGATCATTATTTGCCATATTATTAATTATATTAGTCATTATTTATTATGCATTATTTGTATTATTATTTATTAAATTAAAGAATAAAATGGCATCCTTTTATATGTGGCTTCTCACTTGTTTCTCCTAAATGGAGAGCAAATGGAGTCTTTTGCTTGAGTCTCTTACTTATATATTTATTTCTCAGTTTCAAAATGTCTCAAAATGTGCAGATGAAAGCATATGTAGTCTACATTAATTTAATATCCCTGTACTTTTATTTTATGTAAACATCTAATTTGTTTGTTTTTACGACTCCTAAGGAATTTTAAGTGAAACACTGCAAAGTCTGTAATTAAATGAAGCATAACAGAATTCCCAGAAGCATAAACAAGAAACCTCTGAGAAATAATCACTTTTCTCTGGATGGGGTACAGGTATTGTGTGTTGTATTGGTTCAAGGACAGACCAAGTGGCTTGTAGGTCAAAGAGAAAAAGAGGCAATTTGAAAAGAGCTCCTCAAGCCCTGTGATGCTGCTTTATATGTAGTGTATCATTTACACAAACCTCCTCACATCAAGAGCAGCGAGAACATTGTTGCTGTTTTCCTGACATTTATGTGAGGAGATAAACATGGGGATTATGAAGACCTGATCTCAACATCCAGCCTCAACAAACAATACACACACACACACACAGAGAGAGATGAGAAAAAGGAGATAAATCTCTGTTGTTGAACGATAGGACAGATAAAAATAAAAAATTAAAAAAAAAACAGCTGTGCCCTGTTACTCCCCCTCTTGACATTTATGTGAGGGAATAAACGAAAGGATGAAGACCTTCTCTCTCTCTCTCTCTCTCTCTCTCTCACACACACACACACACACACACACGTTTATTTGACTGTATTAGTGAGGATATCTTATAGACTTCCATTGATTTTATATCAGGATAATGATATTTTCTGTTGCTTAACCCGACCCCTAAACATAACCCCCCCAGAAACATGCTTTCTGTTCCTGTAGAGGGCCTCATAAAACAGAGGGGCACAAAGCAGAAAATTGAAAGCATCTCATATGTGTCACAGATCACCAAGAGCAACAGATAAAACACCCTGACCGGGTCACAAACACACACACACACACACCTCAGTCCATGGATTTCATCTTTCAGTCATGTGACAGTGGTCTGGAATGGCCCACAGTAACACAGGACATTAGTTTTATGTGCTACATGCTTCATTTCAGGGTTTCCTACAGATCTCTGTTTTTGCATTAGGGAAGCCCGATATAATTAATCCTTACTAAACTATGGAGGCCTGTTTCTGCCTCAGAGCACAAAATAAAATTGTGAGATGTTTAAAAATAAGAACATTATATTGTCACATTAAAAGGCACAATTATGTTTTACTCTGAGGCAGAAGCAGGCTTCCAGACTGAAGACTATTATTTTGTTAAGACTTGTATCTTGAACTACGTCATTAAAACATTCCATTAGTAAACGTCACGTTAATTCAGTAGCTAATCTGATTAATTCAGCAACTATTTGTCAGAATAATTCAATTAAACTGATTTTTGACAGGTTCATTATAAGAGCTGGCTCATAATGTTTGTGATTTGGACTAAACTGCTCATACTTTGTTTTTGCAAAGACGACACAATATCTGTTTTTGGTGTTGCATTGTTCTTTAGGTGTTGTTTTAGCAAACTTGTGTCCTGATCTGGCCCTTATTCTTCACACTTGTCACAAGTCCTGCCCTACATTTTTTTATATTCTGTTTTCTCTCTGTAATATGTCACCTTGTTGAAGTAAACTGGGTTGTGAATGGATTTTCTATTGACTTTTACAATACGCTATGACCTTGAGAACAGGAAGGAATAAGGTGAGATGAAAATCAAAGCAGAAGTGTTTGCAGCGCTGATCTGTGACCAGGTTTTGAGGATTAAACTGAAGTGTTTGGCATTATCACAAAACTGGATTCAAATCAGTGGCTGACAGGCTCAATGTTTCCTGAGCTGATATTCAGAGCTGGCGAATCTACAGCACCACAGCCAAAGAAATGATATTTTAGTGAGTGTGAACTTGCAGTGTGAATTGAATGTGATGAGAGAAATATTTAGCTTTACAAAATAATAGTGATATTAAAATCATAATTATATATATTTTTTTATATATATATATATATATATATATATATATATATATATATATATATATATATACATACATACATACACTACCGTTCAAAAGTTTGGGATCAGTAAGATTTTTAATGACTTTAAAAGAAGTTTCATCTGCTCACCAAGGCTGCATTTATTTAATTAAAAATAAAATAAAAAACATAATATTGTGAAATATTATTACAATTTAAAATAATTGTTTTCTATTTTAATATATTTTACAAAGTAATTTATTCCTGTGATCAAAGCTGAATTTTCAGCATCATTACTCCAGTCTTCAGGGTCACATGATCCTTCAGAAATCATTCTAATATGTCAATTTGCTGCTCAAGAAACATTTAATGTGTACAATATTTTTTTTCAAGATTCTTTGATGAATAGAAAGTTCAAACGAAATATATATTTGAAATATAATCTTTTGTTACATTTTAAATGTCTTTACTGACACTTTTGATCGATTTAATGCATCCTTGCTGAAAAAAAATATAAATTTCTTTAAATTCTTTAAAAATTCTTACTGACACCAAACTTTTGAATGGTAGTGTATAATGTTACAAAAGCTTTGTATTTTAAATTAATGCTGTTCTTTTGAACTTTCTATTCATCAAGGAATCCTGAAAACAAAGTATACAACTGTTTCTGTATACAACTGTTTCTGAAGGATCATGTGACACTGAAGACTGGAGTAATGATGCTGAAAATTCGACTTTGCCATCACAAGAATAAATTACATTTTAAAATATATTCAAATAGAAAACAGTTATTTTAAAGTGTAATAATATTTCACAATATTACTGTTTTTACTGTATTTTTAATTAAATAAATGCAATCTTGGTGAGCAGACAAAACTTATTTTAAAGATATTAAAAATCTTACCGATCCCAAACTTTCGAACGGTAGTGTGTGTGTGTATATATATATATATATATATATATATATATATATATATATATATAATTTTTTTTTTTATAAAAATAAATAATTTTAATTGTATAATAAATAATAAATAAATAATTTTAATTGTTATAATTTAGCTGAGTGTGAACTTGCAGTGTGAAAAGATAAATAATAATACAAAATAAATAAATGTGATAAATAATTTTAATTGTTTTATTCCATATATACCCTACAAAAATATTTTTAACATTAACATTCTATAAAATGTAGATATTATCTTTATATGTGTGTTTTTTAACAAATATTTTTATTTATAACATTTATATACAAAAATAGATAAAAACCCCTTCAGGTTTCTCTCTCTCCTCCGTCTGTCTGATTCAGCAGGAGGTTCATATTCTGTCACACAGCTCCACAAACACCCCTCCCATCAAGAACACACACACATGTGCATTAAAACACCAAAACACACACACACAGTCCCCTCCGTACTATCAGAACCCATTACCTTCCACTTTCTCCTCATCTTTTCCATCTTTCCCGCTCGTTCTCCGTCTCGCTGGCTCAGTGTACAGCTCAAGAGGGGCAAGGTGACATTGTGTGTCATATCAGCATTCCACAGCAGCTCTGCCTGTCTCTCGCCCTCTCTCTGTCTCTTTTGCACCTTTTCTCTGTTGTGAGAGTAATTACCACAGACTCAGAGTCTCAATTTGCCATTAAAGAACAAGAGCCTGAGGTGGAGAGAGAGAGACAGATAAAGGAGAGAGGAAGACGTGTGTTTGTGGAGAGAAAGGCAGGCAGGGTAAATAAAGAGTGTGAAAACAGAGAGAAAAGTTGATTTCTAGCAGGAAGAAACGTTATCTCAGACAGAAATGCGTTTGCGGCTCTCTGAACACAAGCACTTTCCCTCCAAATGAAAACCTAGCTTGCACAACACCTGTGTTTACTCTGTCATCACTTCTACTTTCTGTCGGGCTCACGTATACACAAACACACAGGTGTACGGTAACATATTTGAAGATTGAACTCTTAGGTTATAATGATTCTTTTGAGTCAGTTCACAAAATTATTCATTCTAAAAGATTTGTTCAGTTTTAGTCAGAAAATGACATTTAATTCAATGTGTTACTTGCCATTTCTTTAATTATTTGTGAAATTTACTAGAACTTTCTGAGTGTTTATATGGCTGTTTTGTACGCACTACAGAATGCCTGTGTGAACTTTAGAAAAGCAAGAGGCAGAGAGAGAGAGAGAGAGAAGGAGAAACATCTGGCCCGGCCTCTTTGTCTCCTGCGAAGAACGAGTTTCCCATGACAAGAAAAACAGAGCGCAACATTTTAATAAGGGTCCCACCTCAGGGACTCCTTAACCTGGAGTCTATTCTGATTTGATTCACACCAGAACTGCAGGTGTGTTAATAATTAATTGGAGTAAACAAAGGTTTATAAAGGGGGCCGGGCCGGGCCAGAGCCAGATAATTGGCTCATTACGGATCAGTGCTAAGAAGGACCGAGACCCTGGACACCAGCCTGAGGACCCACCAGGCCCAGTCCAATTAATGTCCCTGTCCCCTGCTACTGACAGTGTGTGTGTGTGTGTGTGTGTGTGTGTGTGTGTGTGTGTGTGTGTGTGTGTGTGTGTGTGTGTGTGTGTGTGTGTGTGTGTGTGTGTGTGTGTGTGTGTGTGTGTCTGTAAGATAGAGATTAGTGTGTACAGTTTATCTTCTATTTTTTCTACATACTTTTTTTGGCATATATAGGACAGCTGTACATTTGTGTATTTGTAAATACGTCCTTGCTTGTCCTCGTAGCGTCGCCGGCATTGAAATGTAGGGCAGGGGATATTCCTCATGGTGATATAACAAGTCGTAAGTGTCATGTCTAAGACCTCTCATAAACCAGAGACTTACGGTACGGATGCAGGCCCCCTAATAATCATACATCACCTCTTCCATATATCAGATATATATCAATACAGCTGATTAACAACAGCAGTTAAACAAGAGCGTAACATTAAAACAATGTTTCTGTGAAGCTGGAGATTTTAAAAGCAACAGAGGTGCAGTGGATCCAATTTTACATGATGTGGTTTGTATCATGGTTCTGTGATCATCGTTTCAGTTCGGCTATAGCTTTGTACTTCACTGTTAGGGGTGTTAAGCAAATAGATTTATCTTGTTACATTTTTTTTTTTTTTTAAGTATGTATTTATTATAGTATATTTTATGTAGGTATTTATTTAATTTTATTCTATACTATTTATCTTTTTATTTTATTATTTTATGTAATTATTTTTTATTATATTATTTGATTTTTTTTTTACATAAAATAGATTTATCTTGGTTACATTTTTGTTTATTTAATTAATTAGGTATTTATTTTATTATAATGTATTTAATTAAGTTTTTTTATTTTATTCTATATTATTTATCTATTTATTTTATTATATTATATTTTATGTATTTATTTTTTATTATATAACATTTTATTTGATTTTTTTTACATAAAATAGATTTATCTTGGTTACATTTTTGTTTATTTTATTAATTGTGTATTTATTTTATTATATTATATAATATTTAAGTATTTATTTTATTTAATTCTATACTATTTATCTATTTATTTTATTATTATATTATATGGATTTATTTTTTATTATATTACATTTTATTTATTTATTTATTTACATAAAATAGATTTATCTAGTTTACATTTTTGTTTATTTTATTAATTGTGTATTTATTTTATTATATTATATATTATATAGGTATTTATTTAATTTAATTCTATCTATTTATTTTATCATATTATATTTTATGGATTTTATTATATGATTTTTTTTTATATTATTTTAATTTATTTTGTATGCAATCCAAAAGCAACATGCATTTCCTTCAAGTTATACATTTTATCATTTTGTGCATTCTCTGGGAATCAAACCCATGACCTTGGTGTTTCTTGCAACATGTTCCACTGTTTAAGCTACAAGAACATTAGAAGAATTACCGTAATTGCTTTGGTCGAGCTGAACTTCAGTTCAAGCATACATACTGAATCGTGGTTTAGTATAGAACCGATTCTTCCCTGCAGCATGAGTAATGTCCTAGTATAGCTAACATTAAAAATGTTCTCTCTGGCCTGGATCCTGCTGTACTCGGGATTGGATTGTGAGCGGATCTTTCTGACAGGCGTCTCGGAGGGTGGTCGGATCGCCTCTGGCTGTCGTCCTGCCTGGCCCAAGAGCAGGGTGACTCTCAGCGACTCTTTTCTTTTCCCTGGGGGGGTAATAAAAGAGGCGGATGGCAGGGGACCAAAGTAGAGACGGGCGTTAGGTGACATGAGACGGACGGCTGAATCCTATGGGAATTGGCCCATTTGTTACCCAGCGGGAGAAGCTGGCATAAAGAGAGAATGCTGAGGGTGTCTTTGTTCAAGGTCACACACGGAACTGTAGATTTAGCGAGTGGGACATAAGCTATTTGCACGAACACACTCTTAGAGGCATGCGTTCATTTAGCTCTCGCTACGGCATCATCACTATTACCAATGCTCACTTATAGAGTCAGGGGTCTGTTCAAATCACTCACCCTGACTGTTCAGTTCATAGATGCAGGATGAGTACAGTCATAGTTGATACGTCAAAAGATGCTGTTTGTTGCAGAGACAGAAGATCAGACAGAAGAATTTTTACAGTAAATGGACAAAAAAAACCTGATTTGCTCATAGGATTTACTCGAGTAGGATTTACTGCATGATTAATGGAAATTAAACAGAAATCGCGTTTCTTTTTCTTTTTTTTAATGCGCAGCACGGCTCTGTGATGAGTATTAAATGCTGCACCACCTGAAAGCCAGAGGGCGCTCTCGCGCAGAAACTCCAAACATGCCCCGAAGAAGATAATGTTGTTCCAGGAGATCTCTATGGGCATCACGCTATCATTGTAGCTGAATAAACAAAATATTGAAATGCTTTGATTGGTTAAAAATGATTAATAAACACACAACTACGACAATATATGGTTTATCTGAGTTCTTCGAGCCTTCTCGGGTATTTTCATGATAATAAAGTATATTTATAATGCAATGCTAATCGACATAGCCTTCATCATTGTATAGAATATAATGAAATAATATGCTGTGTTCCTTATTCTGTTTAAGAAGCCACATCATCTCACAGAAGGATGATTTCAAACACTCAGCTGACTTTATGAAGTGAGTTTGGAGTAAAAACATCTCTGTCAGGAACACTATCGTCAAATATCATAATAATATCATTAAATATCATTAAATGTCATGATTTAACATACACATTTTTCAAGAATTAGTCTGATTCAGGGGAAATAATAAGGCCAATCCTGACTGAAGAGAGG
Source organism: Chanodichthys erythropterus (assembly GCF_024489055.1). NCBI lineage: Eukaryota > Metazoa > Chordata > Actinopteri > Cypriniformes > Xenocyprididae > Chanodichthys > Chanodichthys erythropterus. The sequence goes on along the minus strand of NC_090226.1, from coordinate 3,888,273 downwards.
AGGAGCTGGGGATGGAGGAGGGTAATTTGCTCCTGAGAAATGCAATAGCTGCTGATAATACTGAGGAGCTTATATATAATTGCCATAATAGGCGTCGTATTCCTATAGGTAGACGCAAGTCACCTGGAGTCAGCTGATGCAAGCTTGACTGACGTAACCTGCCAGAACTGACGCTAACGCTAGATTTTATTAAATGTTGTCTTTTGTAGGACAAGAGGTTCAGCAATACTTCTCATGTTTGGAAAGATGTTTGACACGTGTTGCTTTTTCAAATGCATGTGCTTCACTGATGTCACTGCAGAATGTCAGATATTTGAAGATTGATTATTAACCAGGGTTGTGTGCCATTCAGAATTTAGTTAATAATAATTAACTAATTAACTCCAATTTAGTTCCTGAATTGCAATTGACCCTTCGCAAAGACCCGCCCCCCCTTAGTTACTGTTGCTTTGTCCAACAAGCCATGGTGCTGTCACGCCACACAGAGTGAAAAATACATCACGGAGCAAAGAGGATACTGACAACACGTCAACAGACAAGACAGAGCAGGTTACTTATGATATTAAACAAAGTCCCAGCTTTCAAATTGTGTAATTTTTAAGAAATTCGAACAATAAAAACCATTTTTTGGCTCTTTTAACGTGTCGTGACAGATCGCTGTAGTGCCTCAGCTTAAGCGGCTCGTGAACCCATCATCTCTTCCTACTTGTTCATTTATAGCATCAAATAAACATGAATGAACATCAGAGGGAATGTTGTTTCAACCGCTTTCCACACCATTTTTCAAGTTCCAGTCCAGTGAGGTTAATCTTCTAACTCCTGACTGCTTTGTCAGTTAAAATGGCGGATTTGGCGTTATGATTGGTTAGATCACTTGTCAATCAAACTCCCGGCGGGTCAGTTGGTTTGTGGTTTGTATTACCGTTTCATATATTGCTAAAAACTAGAACTATGTGATTCAAATTCAATTTCCTGTTATGTGGCTAATTTAGATTCATACATTGAAGGGATAATTCACCCAAAAATGAAAATTTTATGTTATCTGCTTACCCCCAGCGCATCCAAGATGTAGATGACTTTGTTTCTTAAGTAGAACACAAATGATGATTTTTAACTCCAACCGTTGCCGTCTGTCAGTCAAATAAAGGGAGTGAATGGGAACTCTATCAATAAGTATAAGCGCGAGACATCACTGCTGCATGCTGTCACTAAGCGAGTGCTGAACGCAGTTGAACATAGTGGTGTTTTAGATGTAAAAAATTATATAAATACTGTTCGGTTTCTCGCATTAACCGATAGTTTCGTGTCTTAGGACATCAATGTGTCGTCACGAGCCACAGGGTTTGATTTGGATTTGTCTATGCAAGTTTTTTTGACTCCTATTGTTCAAGTTCCCATTCACTCCCATTATTTGACTGACAGACGGCAACGGTTGGAGTTAAAAATCATCATGTTCTACTGAAGAAACAAAGTCACCTACATCTTGGATGCTCCGGGGGTAAGCAGATAAACATCACATTTTCATTTTTGGGTGAACTATCCCTTTAATTGAATTTTTCACAAACTTATAACCAATCACCAAGAACCCTCTAGCAACACCATAACAAACATTCAGAGTACCCTAGCAATCCCCTCCCCCCCAACATTATATCTACCACTGCATAGCAATGTGCAAAAATATTAGAACACACCCTACCAACACCCTAGCAACCACCTAGGTGTGGTCTTGGCCTCTTTTGACTTTTGGCCAGTATAGGCAATCATACTAATAACACTCATAATCTTTGCACAGACATGCACCACTCACATTGTGTTCAGAAAGTGTAGAAATCTTGTTTCTCATTCTGTCACTTCCCATCAACCTCAGTGGATTTGTAAGTGAGACGAACAGATTTCCGCTCGTGATTATCTCACGGGATCATCTCACAGCTGATGAGAGGGAGAAACTTCATTAGTTCTCCCCTTAGATTTAATTATTACAGATCTGTCTGCTGACCAGTAGCAACCTTTACTCTCTTTCTCTCCCTCGTCTGTTCTACAAGTACTCCATTCTGTATGTGTTTTTACCCCTCCTGTCGCTCTCCACCTCTGGCTGTCCTTCTCCCTCCATCTGTTTGCTCTGGCAGCGGTACATAGGACCCACATACGCCGACTCGAGGTGCCGTCATGAGCGCGCATGTGAGGTTAATGGTCAAAAGCTGCTTTTGTTCGGGTTTTTTTTTTAAATTCCTGTGGCACTCTTAATGAACACATTTTGTGTAATTACACACGCACACGTGCACGGCTCTGCCCACCGGCCTCAAAGACAGATGTATTAGCGATCCAGCGACTATCACTCTCAAATAAAATGACTTTGGTTTTTCTTTACGCTTGTTCCACATCAGTGGATTTTGTCTTTAACAGAATCAGAATAAGGTGGAGCTGAAGGCGAAATCAAGCCATCAACGCAATGAGCAGCGCGTGCTAACCGAGTCACAATCTTAACGTTATTATCTTTAATTATTTAAACAACGGCACCATTGCCCCAGGAAATAGCAGTAGCTAATTCAAATCTCAGCAAATTTGCTCTTCAGAGTGGAATGAGTAAAGAAGCACACAGCAGTTTTTTTGTCATTTGTTGGCACAGTACCATTAACCGCCTGCCTTTTACACTTAAAACAGATTGCAGCTTTATTGGGTGGGGTGGTGTAGGTGTTAAATTCAGTGTGAAACTTGCGACCGATTTCACTTTCGCAACATGATGTATTTTGGAGTTAAAAAGGTTATTAAATGAGTATGATTTAATAATTTAGTCAGTCTGTTTATTAGTGATATGGGTTTTTCAGTAACTCTTTCTGCAGGTTACACCAGTAGATTGCAACAAATGATTATATTTATGAGTGAGTCACTAATTCATTCATTAAGTCGATGAATTCAATAAAAATTATTCATTCAGAACACAACAAATGACTTTTTACGAGCGAGTCATTGATATATTCACTCAAAAGATTCATTCAAAACACTGGTTCATTCAGATAGTGATTGGCTGGAATCAGAATAGCATATTAATGTAGCATACTAATTTCTGTATGAAATGCCTATTTTGTATTTTATATGGTAGAAATACCAAAAGTAAAAGTAGCATGCTAATCTGAATCCATCCTCTGCCATTATGAGTCAGTCATTGAATCTTTCACTTTAAAGATTAGTTAAAAAATGAATGGGCTATCTTATGAATCTTCACTGCATCACTGATTCTTTTCTTGTTTATTGAACTGTTAAAAGCAATATCATACTTGCCATTGCTTTAGCATTATGTATTGGAAAGTACTGTAAATAGGGTCATAAACCATAACCATAACTCAAATATTTTTATTATTACACTAAAAAAACGCTGGGTTAAAAACAACCCAAGTTGAGTTGAAAATGGACAAACCCAGCAATTGAGTTGTTTTAACCCAGCGGTTTTGCTGGGTAATTTTATTTAACTCAACTATTGTTTAAAAATGAATATATGGCTGGCTTAAAATGAACCCAAAATAGGTTGGAAAGTAAAAATCAAACAAATAATTACTAGAGCCAACAATCATAATCAAAAAGTGGGCATTTATTAATAAGCCATTTAATAAATGTTTATTGTTTAATTATTATTCATTAAACTTATTAATAAATGTTCATTTATTAAACATATTAATATTCCAACATACTTTGGATTAATTTTAAGCAAGAAATACTGTATTTTTTTAACCAATAGTTGGCTTAAATAAAACTACCTAGCAGGTTGGGCAAACATTTAACCCAACCCCTGGGTTAAAATAACCCAATTGCTGGGTTTTTCCATTTTTAACCCAATTTGGGTTGTTTTTAACCCAGTATTTTTTTGGAGTGTGTATTATTGAATAAAATGTAACATTATTTTGTTGCCTTATTTCAGTCAGCAAAGCCATAAAGTTATTTTAAACTTGCATTCATAATTGTAAAATTTTGGGCAAATATATTAGTAAATTAATTAAATAATTTTCATCCAAACACTGCCTTCACCCATTCTACTTCCTGTCTCATTAGCCCCGCCCTCAGTGCACACAATTGGTTGAGCCAAAGGTTAGAATTAGGAAGGTAATGGTGAGAAAAAGTACTTTAACATTGAAAAAAATCACCCACATCAGCATTTTAGAAGAAAAAACGAAAGAATATAGAGCCAGCTTTCCCCAAACCCCAGGCTGAGACATGGAACAGGAGAATGAAATACGCCCAGCATGTAGAATTATGGGTAACTACATGGTGTTTCAGTGTTTTGGAGGAGAATTAGATACAGCAGCAGAGAACCGCTCCTGAGGAAACTACAGCAGTGAAGCGCTAACTGTGGTTTTCAGCTGCAAACTGAGCTCATTGAGCTGCCAGCAACATCCACTTAGTGAGTGTGTGTTTGTGTGTGTGTGTGTTTGGTCCTACAGGGACTCCAGCGATGCCTCTTCCTTTTTGTTTTCCTCTCATACCTGTTATTTTTTCTTCCTCCTCAGTTTTGCCTCCTCACATCTGCCTTTCTTTCTAAAGTGGTTTCTCTCTCTCTTTCCCTGCCGCTGTTTGGTTTTGATTAGATAGCCGCCACATTGTCATGCAAAGCAAGAGGAAGCCGAGAATACAAGAGAATTTCCTATGCGGCTCGTCTGAAAGAGGTTGGATGTAATCCCTTGTGTCACCGAGCGGAAAGAGGGTACTTTTTCTCGGCGAGTTTTCTTTTTTCTTTTCTCTCACGTCGTTCTTACATTTCCTGGTGTCTGGTTCCAGCGGTCTCGCTGAAGCTTGGCGTCAACATAGATCGATGAGGCCCCATTCACACGCGCGTCGTCCGCCATAAGACTCGTGTTTGTTTTTAATTAGACTCTCTTCCCGTATTGTCCAGGAAAATAACGCTGGTGGAGTCTACTTTGATTTGTACTCTTTCATTTAGTTGGGTATGCAGTGTTTTCTGTGTTTTGTTTGATGGTGATGTTCGGAACATCTCAAAGAAAAAGTTTGCGTTGTTGATGTCATTTTCTGTTGTTGTTGTTGTTGTTGTTTTTGTATCAGTTCATTCCATGAAACAACCAATAGCAATCACAAATGAGATCTCAAGTGCTTCTCCCACACAACGCTGAGATTAAATGAAGAGCTTTAATCATCTGCATCTCGATGTTTCTCCTGAGGAAAAGACCTCAGCAATCTCGCATGCATCAAAGTTTTTAAAAAGATAGCAACCAGTGGCGGCTGGTGCAAAAAATTTTTGGTGGGGCACAATTAAGAAATAGAATTAATAGAAATGCAGGAATTAATAGGCTAATTGTTAAATAATCATTTAACAAGTGATATAATAATGTATCATTACTAATCTAAAACATGGAAAATTCTGTATTTAAGGCATGCATAGGACTGGGATCTAAAAAAAAAAAAAAAAAAAATCTGTATTTAATTAAAAAAAAAATGTATTTCATATCCTGCCCAATATTGTCCTAGAAACAATGTTCATATTGAAGGCTATAAAAACAAACATGAAATGTGTAGTATGGATCAAATAACATTAGGCCAAATTGTAACTTTACAATGTAAAATCAAAATGTTTTTTAAAGCAGAAGTTAAATACACTCAACTAAAAATGAAAATAAATAAAAACAAAAGAACAGACCAATTATTATTATTTTGAATACCCTACAACAGTCACTTTACACAGTTACTGCTATAGTACAAATACACTTAGTTGTATTTTCGAAATTGTACATATGGCATAATTATGTTCGCCAATAAAAACAAATTTTCAACTACAAATATTTTTAGCAAAATGTATTTGACTCAGATTGTACTCCGTCTGTTTGGCGCGCATGCGCGCGGCGGCGCTCGTTCACGGAAGTTTGTGCTTGCTGAAGACTCGTCCACGCCTGGCTGCAAAATGGAAATATTTTCTCGACTTTCTAACATTTGCAGATGGAGAATATATCTGTGAAATGTAAATAATGGACTGAGAAAATTATTGGATGTCACTTCATCTTAAAGAAAAATATTAATGGAGGTATGTTTGTTTTCACCAATCGCTACACAAGTTAAGGTTACGTATGATGACGAAAGCACGTTAGTGCGAGCCCTCCCGGAACCCATAGAGATTGCATTGCAGTGCCTGCAGTTCGAAAAAAAAGTTCTTTGAATGGAAGTCTATGGGAGTAGTCGGGGCAAATCTCGGCCAGACTGAAATTGCCCAAAAAGAGGCGGTACTCCACAGAGCGTGACTCGATGCTGATTGGACTATATCCAGAAGCAGAACACACAGCCTAGCAGTGACAGCTAGCGTAACTTTGGTTGATGTGATTGAAAAATTCGTCCCTTTCTCACTTTGGTGGTGCGTTGCCCTATTGCCCTAATGAAGAAACCGCCCCTGATAGCAACAATGTTTTAAACTCAGATCTGTTTTATTTTAGTAGTATTTATATACTATTAAACTATTAATATTTTGAGTTAGCTTTTATTTTTATATTTCACTTTCAATTTTAGTTTAAATTTTAGCAATTTCATTGTGCTTTTGTCAATATTTCTATCTTCAATTCAAATTAAACATCTTATCCTTCATTTTTTTGCCAAAGCAATATTTCATTGTTTAAAGCTTATGTTTTTCATCTAATATTTATATTTTACTTAATCTTTATTTAAATTAGGCAGCGGCTATTTGCACTAAGTACAACTAGCAATAGATGTTATTTACACTAAGTGAAAATGGCAGTATTTTCTTTGCACTAACTGTAAATAGTTGATACTTACTAAATAGTGGCAGATACTATTTGCACCTTAGTGTGTTGTAGTATGTTATTAAACAGTAGGCAGTAATAACAACATATTCAGTGCATAACTACATTTATTAAAATCATAGCATTACTTGTATGCTACTTGACATTACCTCCCCACTATAAATATGCATTAGGCACTTGATTTCCACTTTTCAAATATTTTCTTAATTTTTATTTAAAACAAACGCTACTCCTAGCTGATATGTGATGGGAAAAGGCAGATTCGAAAGCTAACTCCACCTGCCTTACTCTTCACAACACTGATTCTGTTATTAGATGGATTTCATTCGTCTGTTTAAGCGTTCATTGAAGAGCATCATTATGTTTTTGAAGCGTTGATCATTGTAGCCAATCACAGACATATCTGATGAGTGCTTTAACACAATGGCCAATCAAAGGTGTTTATGAATCCGCTCAACAAAGCGTCACATTTTTAAAATTTCATTACCAACTTGGTATTGTACTTTTGACAACGCTAATAGACACAACGTAAATAGACACTTGTTTCAATTAACGAAAAAAATTGTTAATAGTTTGTGGTAGTTAACAATAAACACACAACTGTTGATTTACAATAAAATGTAGTCTTAAGTCTTAAATCGAACTTTTCTCTTCAAATTCTTGCGAAATCAAATGATCGGACATAATTTCCACACTCATTTATAGCTAATTTTATTTTATTTTTTTAAAAACAGCCATTGTTATTTGTGTTTTGGGACATTAGAATCCTTGTTGATACTTAAATGAACCTCCATTGTGTCTTCTGAGCTATGAAAGAGCAACATCTGAGCAATAAAATTTCCCTCTATGTACAGATGTAGCAAATTCTTATTAATTATTCAGGTGTATCAAGAGGAAACAGTTTTTGCACATGGTACATAAAACACCGTAGCATGTTCATTCATCATGTTGCATAATGCTCCATATTAACCAGTGGTATAGTCTGGCTTGTGCGTGTTTGGCTGGTAGTGTGTATATGTTTATGTATCTGTGTGTCTGTGTGAGCATCTGGGGGCTGTACCCATGGGCCGGAGAGTTGCTTGCTGACAGGTGGAGCTCTGATTGGCTCGATCACGCCCCACTAACCATGCAAGCCATTACCCACACACACGCTGACCTCTGCAGTCCATGCGTGTGTGCATTCATGTAGAAATCAGCAGTCATGCCTGTGAGTGTGTGACTTACTGGTCCCAGACGCTTCATGAAAGGCCATTTCAGTCACACGGTTCACCCGCAGCTTTGTATTTCAGCACGTAGCGGGTTGTGTTTGTATTTGTCTGGAGCGCGGTCATCACAGCGTGCTCCTCCACTGCTGTACATCAAAACCGAAGAGAAAATTTAAGCAGTTTTACCATGCAACACGTATAAAACCTCCTCTGCTGCGTCTCTCTCTTTCATGGCGCTCGGTGTTTGTGTACTGAAAGATTAAGTAGCTCCGAAGGGCCCGTGTTTACAAATATGCAGCCGCCAAACAGGCCAAAGTCTCCGAATGACTGTGGAATACAAATAGCTTTTTTATCAGCGCTGAGCCCCTGCCCAAAGAAATTGTGTTTTCCATCCTTTCCTCTTACGCCAATGAAATATGAAGCTTTATTTTCCTCTCTCTCTCTATATGTATCCCAAATCTGGCAGGAAGCTGTTAGTGTTCAGCCTACACTCCCTTGTATACACACACACACACACACACTAAAGTAGATGTGAGGCATGTCACAACCCATCAAAACTAAAACACATTATAATCAATAAAGCAGTCTGGTTAGGACACCCCTTTTGTTTTTTGACATTTAGCAGAGCTAGTCTATAAACTATTAGCTATAAAATGATGTTATTTACAAATTTAATATATTTTATTTATATACACTGTGAAACTCAGTTTCAGAATACTCAAAACATTTATTTTTACGCAGAGCATGCTGGGATTTAGAAATCTGCTGTAACTCAATTATATTAAGTTCTGCTTACTACAATAAAATTCATGTTCATGCATTTTTTTTCTATTAAGTACAATGAACTTTCATTATTATTTGAGTGAAACAAACTCATTTCATTTAATTAATTTCACTCTTCGGTATAATATAATATTATGTGTGTTTATCACTATATATTTCATTTACATTTATTAATTTAGTAGAATATGTAATGTTATATATGAACATATTCATTTTTATTATGTATTATAAACATATATGAATCATAATATTTTATATTTTTAGTAATATGTGTATGTATTTTTTAGTTATGTTTTTAAATAACTTTTTTATTTTATTTTATTTTTTTATATAAGCCAGCTTGTGTCTATTTTATACCAATTTAAAAAATCTGTAACTTTAGTTTAGAGCCCAGTTCTCATTTTTAGCTTATTAGCATATATATGATATTGGTTGTTTATTAGTACTTATAAAGCAGATATTAATGCCATATTCTGCATGACCATATTCTACATCCGTTATTCCTGCCCAATACCTAAACTTAACAACTGCCTCACTAACTATTAATAAGCAGTAAATCAGGAGTTTATTGAGGCAAAAGTCGTAGTTGATAGTTAGTTAATAGTGATGATTGGACCCTAAACTAAAGTTCCTAATCTTTTATTTCTAACTATATGCAGTCGTAGTGAAACTAAAAATATACAGTTATTTAATTATTCTAAAACAACACTCATAATTCCAAAGGCACTTGTACATCACTGGATTTCCATTGAATAAAATGGATTTTGTTGTAATTTTGATTTCAAGGCTGATTGATCTGTGCTAGTGTCTTTAAAACACAATGCCAAGAAAAAACAGCAAGACAGCCAAAGATGGCCGCACAATGCAATACAAACACAATCTTGCTCTGGTGTGTTTCACTTGCTCTTTTGTTTTTACCTCTCTCTTTTTTTCTTTCTCTATTGCCCTTTTCCACCGTTTCCACTCTTCATCATTCCCTCGTCCTACTTTTCTTGCTCTGTTGTTCTTTTTCCGGGCTGCACTTTTGTCCCGTCCCTTCCTTCAGCAGGAGCAGTGGGAATATTAGCCGGCAGACAGATCATTTAGGGGTCAGACCTGTGAATGTGTTAATTGTGATTTATAGCTGAACTGAATTTAAGAAGAGCTTTTCCTTATTGACCACCTGAAGCTGAGGCCCTGGGAACAAAAAAAGTTTGCACCATTTCTTTCTCCTTAACAGCGTACAGTGCTCTCAAGGGTTCCGTCAGCCCCAGATACTCATACAATTTTAGGATGAAGCACATTAGATCTAGCGCAAATGAAGCGAGATTCAATTCCGATGATTATGATCCTGGAGGGCAGGGTCTATGAGGTGAGCAGGGCACGCTCTCACAGGAAGTGACAGAATGAGGAAGACCACTGACCTTTACCGTAAAGATGATTCTTCCTCGTCCTCTGCTCTATTTCCTGGGCTAATGTCCATCTATAAGTAATGCTCCTACACCGCTGACGACGTCCTCATCTAGGTGCGTCTACATTATTAATGGCTGCTGGGACGTGTGGGGTCAGGAGTGAAGCTGGGTGGCTTTATAAAGACACCAAACAGATCTGTGAGGACTCGTGGTGTGAATTTTTTGCACTGCTTAAGTCTACATAAACCCAAGATTTCCAAAAAGAAATTATATATACACACACACACACATATATATATATATATATATATATATATATATATAGCTTATATAAATAAAGTTAAAGATATTTAAAAAGATAACTAAAAATAAATACATATTAATATAAATGCAAGTTCATAACAAAAATATTATATTATTAGTAGTATTATGATATGCATAATAAAAACTAATATATTAATATATAAAATTATATATTCTGTTAAATTACCAAATGTAAATGAAATATATTATGATATGCACACGCAATAATATTATATTATATAAATAAAATATAAAATAATCCAAAAAAAATTGCATTTTTTTTATTGTGTATATACTATATACACTATATTTTATTATTATATCTATACACACATTTAATTGTTTTACAATGTATTCATTTATATTATTATCTATATCATTTAAATGAGTAATATATCATATTTTAAAGTCATTTGTAGTAATATATAATATTTCATTATATTTTATTTTTTATAAATATATTTTCTAAAATGAAAAATATAAATATATATATATTTTTTTTTTTTTTAAATAGGTTGGTATTATGCATAACATTTAATGTAATGACTATTATATCATAACTGGTTATCGTTTAAAGAATACAACAAGTTTGAATATGCTTATGCATTGTGAGATTTAATGGCATAGCCTGTAGTAATGTTTTTGTTATATGGAAAAAAGCAGAGTGAATATATTGTTTTTGTACACAGGGGAAAAAAAAACTAATTGGAGGGTGAAATAATCCTTTAATCTTGTCTGGTAAACAAACCATTGTTGCTCTCATGGTGTACGTTTCCATGCTTTTAGCTCATCGTCATTCTTGCCAAAGGTTAATAGTCCATCCAGACACTTGAAATGACCGAGAGGAGACTTGCTCATTGCTTTACAAAGCCTGAGCTGTGGCTAACTGTCCTGGGGATGTTTGATTCGGTAGTGGCCATGAAAAGAGAGGAGAAAGAAGGGTGTATCTGTCCTTCTTCATCAGTAGTCTCCTCTGAGTCGCAGCCCCCTCAGGTGCTAACTGTATGTCAGCACAATCAGCAGGGATTCGGTTTGGTGCCTCTTCAGACTCTCAATGGCTCTGCCTCACCCATTCCACTGCCTCCAATAACACCCGCCTCAGGATGACCCTTATCGCCGGCCGATAAAAATCCACCCTCGGCAGGGAGATAAGAGAAAGAGGGAGGAAAAGGAAGAGAAGAGTGCATCTGTACGATTAGATAAAAGAGAGGCGCTCTTGACAGACTGAAGGATTTTTAGCCAGAGGATGTTTTGAATGCGAGTATTCAGCGCTCGAGGCTCCAATGCAATTTCCCCAGGATAAAATGATTGTTGTAAACCGAGTTTTTTTTTTTTTGACTGGCATCCTTAGGAAATGGACAGTTCTCTTTCTAATCACAGAAGTGTTTACATGAGTATAGTGCCTCTGGCTTTCTCTCTTTCCAGTGCTCGCTCTGTTCTGTCTTTCTCTGGATGATGCTTTTGGAGAGTTTAGTGCTCTGGGTGTCCACACAGGGCGCATGAAAGACAAACATGTCAATATACTTCAGTAACTCATACACCCAAGACAGTCTGCAGGTTTGATCACATTTTATCTAAAATCTACAGAACTATCTGGAATTGATATAAAGGTAAAGTGTGTAATTTCTGCATAAAATGGAATTATTGTCAGGTCTTAAAGTGACAGCAGCCTAATATACCTACTAACAAATTATGATATAATATTAAAATATCTATATGGCAGTTTCCCCCATGTGGCCAGTGAAAATGCTAAGTGGCTAGTAACTTTGGAAAACCACTAGCCACAGTGGTAAGCAAAAAAGGTTATGTCAAGCACTGATTATAATGTATTATTACTTCAGTTACAATTATTCATTGAATGCATTATAAGGTGCGATACAAGCCATAATTAATGCATTAAAATACTTTTATAATGCATTATAAACGCTTTAAGTAAAGTGTTACCAATTAAGCATTCTATATATTTTTTTTTTTTATCTGTAAGAAATTCAAATGTGCGTATGTGTTGTAATTCAGAATCCTGTTTGCTACCTCGCTTCAAATTCTGAAATTGAATTGGAATTTGAAAGATATTCTCAGTTCAGTTCTAAATGGTGCACAACCCAACAACACACACACACACACACAACCGTGACATCATCTCTTTTTCCAGCCACTGACTCTTGTGTGCTTTAACCTTGGCTCAGAGAGAGAGTAATTCTAACCTTAAAAACCTGCTGATTAAAGCTAGTTTGGAGGAATTCGATTCCGCTTAATGCTTTTGGCCCTCCGCCCAGCCCTGACGACGGATCGCCATTAACATCAACGGACAGCATGTCTTCACTCAGGCAGAGACGTGACCGGCACACACTCTTACACACACATGTGTGTCCGGCAGGGCCTGTCCCCATCAGTTTCATTCTGATCTGTCTCTGTTGATCAGCATCAAACCGCAGCATTGGTATTTCCTGCGAGCCGCCCGTGCCGGGCAGCACACTGCTCTCCTCCTGTTTCTGCAGACGCAGCATCCTCTGTCCTGTGGTTATCTGTCCAGGCTCATGGTCATTCGCTGCTGATATGAGGACAGTTTGATGGTTTATTTCAGTGGGGCTTTGGGTTAAAGTTCAGAGCGATAAAGCAGGTTGTAGATAAACACTTATTTTCTCAAACACACTGACCTGTTTACCCGTTCCTGTACAAAACATTTGAAAACAGTTGTCCGCTTTAGACAGCAAACTATATGAGCCTCTACACAAATTTAGTGCATACTAGCATCTGTGAAGGTATAGTATGTTCTAAGCAGTTGATAGATAGATAGATAGATAGATAGATAGATAGATAGATAGATAGATAGATAGATAGATAGATAGATAGATAGATAGATAGATAGATAGATAGATAGATAGATAGATAGATAGATAGATAGAGTCAGTGAGTGAGTGAGTGAGTGAGTCAATGAGTGAATCAATGAGTGAGTGAGTCAGTGATTTGGTCAGTGAATGAGTAAATGAGTCAATGAGTGAGTGAGTCAGTCAGTGAGTCAGTAAGTGAGTGAGTGAGTAAGTGAGTCAATGAGTGAGTGAGTCAATGTGAGTGAGTGAGTGAGTCAATGAGTGAGTGAGTCAATGTGAGTGAGTGAGTGAGTGAGTAAGTGAGTCAATGAGTGAGTGAGTCATTGTGAGTGAGTGAATGAATGAGTGAGTGAGTCAGTGAGTTGGTCAGTGAGTGAGTAAATGAGTCAATGAGTGAGTGAGTGAGTCAGTCAGTAAGTGAGTAGATGAGTCAATGAGTGAGTGAGTGAGTCAGTCAGTGAGTAAGTGAGTCAATGAGTGAGTGAGTGAGTGAGTGAGTCAGTCAGTGAGTGAGTAAGTGAGTCAATGAGTGAGTGAGTCAGTCAGTGAGCCAGAGTGAGTGAGTGAGTGAGTCAATGTGAGTGAGTGAGTGAGTGAGTCAGTGAGTGAGTAAGTGTGTCAATGAGTGAGTGAGTCAATGTGAGTGAGTGAGTAAGTGAGTGAGTAAGTGAGTCAATGAGTGAGTGAGTCGGTCAGTGAGTAAGTGTGTCAATGAGTGAGTCAATATGAGTGAGTGAGTGAGTGAGTGAGTGAATCAATGAGTGAGTGAGTCAATGTGAGTGAGTCAATGAGTGAGTGAGTCAATGTGAGTGAGTGAGTGAGTAAATCAATGAGTGAGTGAGTCAATGTGAGTGAGTCGGTGAGTGAGTGAGTCAATGAGTGAGTGAGTCAATGTGAGTGAGTCAGTGAGTGAGTCAGTCAGTCTGTCAGTCCGTCAGTCAGTTAGTTAGTTAAACACAAACACTTTCTGCCCAGAATCATCAGAGTCTGAAAGATTCTTCTATGCTTCTCTGACTTTATTTTACTCATGGTTCCTGTGCTCTGCTATAGATTTAGCCTGAATTTACTGTTTGATGTCTTTTTTAACCCAGCATGAAGAAAATTAGTATCAAAGGCATTTTTGCATCATTTAAAGGGCTCATATTCAACACTTTTGTAGCATTTGATCTCCCCCCCCCCAACTCCACTTATAATGTTAGTCAAGTTTTCTTTCACCAGAAGAAGGTGTAATTTAGTGTTTCATGTTTGTTTTCCACCCTATCTGACCTGGGAATTAAACAGGCTGTTTTGCTGCTGTTTCTTTACGACTGTAAATGACCTCTGTTGTGATTGGCTAACCACTTCACATGTGTAATGGGAAACTAACGACGCCCACGCCAAGCTGCTGAATACTAAATAGCCCTTAATATGTAAATGTAGCCAGTCATATGTAAATGTGCTCATGATTCTGATATCATTATCATGATGCATGTTTTTTTCAGCTTAGTTTCAATAAATGGTCTGGAGAGGGAGATTTGTGGTGTAGCTTGTCTAGATAGTACATCAAATTTGAAAAATTCTGTTGTCCATAATGAGCTTAGTGTGAGAATCCATTTTAGTTTTAATGTGACCTCGATGTCCTTGACATACAGCATCACTGAAAATGTCAGCATATGATATTTTAACATTTTTAGAGGTTTGAGGTTCATAATTATTAAAAGTTCATGCAGTAAAAAATCGACTTTGGAGAATAAAACGCCAGGGTTATTATTTTTAAATAAAACTAAAACCTTAATAATAAAAAAAACTTTTTGTTACCTTGAAAAAAAAATTATTACAAAAACCTAAACTTGTTTTATTTCAGCCAGTTGGCAAGGAAACATTTCTCATTTTCATTTAACTTGATGTACTAAAATAACAGAAACTTTAAAATGAAAACATAAAAATAAAAACTAATTCAAAATATTCATAAAAACTATTATGATACTAAAATAACACTGTGTAGTGCGCTTGTCACCATTTGAAAAATTCAAAAAATGAGCAGCAAGCCTCTCCCAGGGGTTCATTGTCTTATCTTATGAAAACAACATATCAGTGTCCTGAGAAAACCTTGTATGGCAGAATGAGGAAAAGACTCATATTTCCCCTGTAGGAGATATTCAGATATTAGCCTCCAATTCAGCACCGATATACCCAACTGAAAGGCACCTTGGCGCCTGTGCTTGTGTGTTTGTGTGTGTGAGCACGTTACTGTGCGTAGGAGCGTGTCTCAGACACGACGGTGGCGCTGATCTAATCGTGTGAATGTAATTAGGCTTTAATTGCTCAGCGTGTGGGCCTCTGGCATCTGTCTGGGGCCCAGACGGCAAATAATGCCCTCTGACGCTGTCATCTCCTAATCTCACTGTTACCAAACACCTTCGCACAACTCCCACTGAAACCAAACACCTCCGCGCCGCTGATGGGAAGATGACGACACACTTTCACTGTACTTGATTTGCTACGTGCATCGTAATCAGTGTTGGGAAGTAACTAACAATCAGTAAAGTTCTGTTCATAATTGTGCTAATAAGCTTTGAAATAACATGACATCAAACACAGCTGAACGCAAAATGCAAATTTTGTGTTCTTTTTTTGCCAAAAAAAATGGTATTTAGATTTATGAATTTTTTTTTTTTTTTTTTTAATAATAATGTTATTAACCGGTTACCAGCATTCAAAAATAATGATTTTACTGTGGAACAAAGGGATTTTGTTCATATTTTCTGTTTTCTGCAACATAAATCTTTTCTTCAGCTGTTTCTGATTTCTAGTTTGACTTGCTGTCACCTTAAATTAGATACTTATTGTGTCAGAAAATATCGGCACAAATGAAATCTAAATATTTCTTCTGATTGCTATACATTAATCAAGATACTGTATTATCCCTCATTCGCTTCAATATTCAATATAGTTAGCTACTCTTTTCTTGTAGTTTGTCACTTAAAAATAACTTGACTGTGAATTGACCTATTTCAATTTATGAGTAGCTTGTATCTTCCCTAACACTGGTTTTTATGCATGATTACTGTGTGTGTGGGGGGGGGGTGATACGCTGAGACGAGCTTCATTCCTGTAAAATTCAGCCAGCCGAATGTACAATAAGATCTGAGACAGGTCTCGTAATCCAGTGCTGTAAATAGACTTACAGTCGTCCTGTTATTGACCTGATATGAAGGACACCAGTTACACACACACACACACTACGACCCACTGGATATTTTTATCTGGTTATAAACAATCATTCAAGGAAGGATTGTGTAGTTTTTATATGATAGAATGAAGAAACAAGAAAGCATTTGTGTATAATATTATGATTAACAACCTTTATTCTCCTCATTGTTCAGATTTGTAGCAGTACAGAGCTGTGATATGTACTCTGGTTCATAGAGTTACTGTGCTAATGTTTTGTGTTGTGTCATTTATTTATTAACTCCGCACTCTTAAAAATAAAGGTTGTAAAAGGGTGTTTTTGCAACATGTTTTTGAAGCGTTGATCATTGTAGCCAATCACAGACATATCTGTTGAGCGCTTGAACACAATGGCCAATCAGAGGTGTTTAAGAATCCACTCGACAGCACTCAAAATGCCAGGGGGAAACGCTGGTATCGTCACATTTTTCAAATGTCAGTATTGACTCGGTACCGAAGACAACCCTAGAAAGAACATTTTTCCACTGTGAAGAACCTTTCGCGGAATGGAAAGGTTCCATGGACGTTACAGTTCTTAATGGAACCTCTGAACCTTTATTTTTAAGAGTGTGCTGATGCTTGTGTCATTTATTGCTGTTTGTGTGTTTATTCTCAGTGTTGAACTGACGGTGAGCTCTGTGTTTTATTTCAGTGTCTGTATGGCTGCTATGTCCACTCCTCCATCATTCCCACGTTCCACCGCCGCTGTTACTGGCTGCTGCAGGTAAGAGTTCAGCTCTGCCACTTCCTCTTTAACACTAAATGATGCAAAAAACACAACTTTCATTGCCATCCTGTAGCTAGTAACTCTGTCGTCTTGAGCCCTCTGTCTCTCTCTGTTAAATGCATGAACAGTCTGACAGCGATGGCAGTAATCGAGAGTCATCTATCGAAGTATATTAGCAGCCAGAGGTCGTCGTACAGACTAGTCGATCAGTTCTACCTCTAGAGGATGCTTTGGGCCTGTTGTCACGTCACAGATCAGATGTCCTTGTTCTATTTGGCACTTTATAAGTGAACTACACAGTTCATTTGGGGTGTTCACATACAAGCCTAAATCAATGTGAACCACTCGGAGACCCGTGAAACTACCTAAGTGTTGTCTGGAGACTGACAGAAACCATAAGCGAGCGGGACGTGCAGGTTTTTGCACCGCAAGCAGCATCAGCAGAGATGTGCAAGCTTTCATTTCTCACCCACATCATCTCAGCGGTGCGGGAATCAGTCTCCAGCTGGCCGTCGGGCCGCTGATGCTGCATGCTGCGTCATTTACATGAGGTAAACGGTGATTCGCCAACTAGTAGACCTCTAGTTAACTGGTAGAATTAGTAGTCGTGCAGCCTGTAGCATGTGTATGAGGTGGGTGTGAGTTGTTGTACATTTGTGTGTGTCAGGTTTTGCCTACATTATCGAGACCAAATGTCCCCTCAAGGATAGTAAAACCTGAAATCATCTGCACTGTGTGGAGCAGCAAACGGCGCCCATGAGGAAACGACTTAATAAACATACTAAATAATGCCTTCATGGAAATATAAAAATGCAAAGGGTTAGCTTTAGGAGCAGGGGATAAAAAATATTATTAGTGCAGTATAAAAACAATCAATGGAAAATCCCCACCATGATGGAAAAGCAAGTGTGAGTTTGTGGGTTTATACTTTAGGGACACAGTTGCCTTCAGAAGTGAGCTAAATCTGACAAAACCACGCTTTGGGGGACTTTCAGGAACAGACGATTCATATATAAAGTGTTATTATTATTATGCTTATTTTAAAAATGCACACATTTTGCTTTTAGACATCATTTAGTCATTCCAGTAGTGCTGATATAACAGTCCAACGGCACTGGGACTTTTAACTTTTTGTGGAAAGGCAGGCTGTCGACAGTGACTCTTTATGTAGATTACACAAACTGTCTTTCTGAGTGAATCATTTGCTTACCTGATTCAAAATAACATATTTATTTGGGAATGAAACAAATAAGTGAGAAACCTGAAGTCTTCCTTCAACCAATTTGTTCAAAAACATTCATTCAGTAATGAAACATGTGGCTGTTTTTATGAGCGAGTCATTTGAATCATTCCCTTAACCGAATCATTCAAAACCACCGATTCAAGGACTAGTAAAAATGTCGGAGGATTTTGATATAAGAGAAGAGGCACTACGTCATGCATGGGACAGAACTCCAGAACTCGACTTTCTTGTTAACACTTTTTCTTGTTAAGGCCTTTGCACACTGAGTACGAAATTCGCATGCGAAAATTTAGCACGTTAAAAAATAAATTTGCATTGCACACTGTCTCCGAAACTTTCGTCCGTCAAAAAAATATTCGGATCAGGTTCGATTTTCTGCATTTTTCGCATCCGTGGCACACATTTTGAGAGACGTTTTGACAATTCAGAGCCACCGTACATGAACGCAAAAATCCCGAATGCCATCTGACATGTTGATCCACGTCTTCTACAGCACAAAACAGCAGCACTGAATGACAAACAACGTGCGGAATACAAAGATACAGAATATAAAGATGTAAAGCATCAAACTGAGGCACTGACATCCTGAAGTAAACTTTGAAACGCTCGGGATAATCACACAGCTCCTTGATGAGGTGAAACTCTCATTTCGGGATTGAATTGACCCTATATTTACTCTTTCTTTTTCTCTTTTTAAGAAGAGAGGAGACAACAAATCATGCTCACTGCTTGAAGAGTTCATTTTGTATAGTTTTGCGCAACGCATTAATTTTTACGCATCGGACTCAGTGTGCAAGGTCTCTGTGCGTGACGATTCATTCATGGCTTCATGCATTGCCGGAATCCAGTGATTATAGTTTATAAAGTTTTAAATATGGATATTTTTAATACAAAAACCCATCGCTTCGCTTCAGAAGGCATTTATTAACCCCCTGGAGTCTTATGGAGTACTTTTATGATGGATGGATGCACTTTTTGGAGCTTCAAAAACTTTATGTGTGAGTTATTTGAATCATTCCCTCAACCAATTCATTGGTTGATTCAAAAACGGATTTATTCAGGATCAAAATAGCACTCTTGTTATCCTCAGAAACTCACAGTGGTTGATTGTCTCTGACAATGGACAATAACAGTGACAGAGACACAGGACAGAAAACACTGATCTCATTGTGTCTCCACAGTTTTTCCTGCTCCGAGAGACGCAAAGAAGCAAAATTAACACAGCATACAAACTCCATCAATCAAAGCTGACGGGCAATAATTCACTGCATGTGAAACACACTCGCACAAGAAAAGAAATGCAGTAAAACTGTATTTTTCAAAAGGAAACTTGCATTTGGTGAACATCACTGATGTCGGATCGCTGAAAATCACAGCATCTCTCATATCTCATTTGAAAAGAAGAGATTTGAAAAGCCAAACATAAGGTTGAGAGATCTTAAAGTGCATATACTAAGCTGTTTTAACTCTATATATTATATCTTGAATGTATAATTTACATTTCAATAACAGAAGTTATATTAAAAGCAAGTCAGAGGACGTGTTAGGAACAGTTTTGGATGTTGTGTGAAATAAAATTATTATTTATCTATCATATATATATATATATATATATATATATTGCATAACACAATTTATAGTCACAAGTATATCAGAAAAATATTTTTAAAAGGTTGGTGTCCACACAAGGATATTAATACCAGAAATCGTTGACCTTGTGGGGACATTTTTGGCCCCCATGAGGAAAGCAGCTTATAAAGCATACTAAATGGTGTTTTTTGAAAATTGAAAAATGAAGAAAGTTTCTGTGAGGGTTGTGTTTAGGGTTAGGAGATAGAACATACAGCTTGTACAGTATAAAAATCGTTGTCTATGGAAAGTCCCAATAAAACTGTGTGTGTGTACGCGTATGTGCTGGTCTAAATGGAGGTCATTGAGGGATGAAAACATAATGTTAAACCATAAAAGGAGAAAAGAGAAAGAAATCATGTGAGAAGAGCAAAAGAACTCAGCGGTGATAAAGCGAATCTAAGCTGTCGGATTTCTCACAGTTACAGAGGCTTGAGCTCAGCTGGGCAGGTAAGAATGATTGATTACAGAGAGAGCGAGTCCACCCACATTACACAGAGAGAGAGAGCATAAACCTACCCATACACATTCACAACACTTAAAACTTTCATCTTTACACCGGCACACCTGCCCAATCACAAGCAGATTATCATCAGCAGCGTTTGATTTATGAAGCAGCGCTTGCTACATATTAATGTTATATCGCAGGATGATGTCTGCATACAAAGAGCGCAACAGTGGGGTTCTGAGGTAAAAATCACATTCATTTACTCCATAGAGAAATTGATTTTTTGTGATAATGTATAAACCCTTCGGCTCAGACCTACTGTGAGCTCTGAGATTGTTAAGTAATGGTCTGAACTTCTCTAGACTTCTAACAATCATATTTAAAGGTTCCCTAGAACTTCTTTTTAAAAGATGAATGTGTCTGTGAAGTTTCAGCTCAAAATACCCCATAGATTTTTTTTAATTCATTTTTTTAACTGCCTATTTTGGGGCATCGTTAACTATGCACCGATATATAGGTTGCGGCCCCTTTAATTCTCGTGCTCCCCCTCCCCCGGAGCTTGCGCTTGCCTTGGACAGCATAAACACAGTTTACACAGCTAATATAACCCTCAAAATGGATCTTTACATAGTGTTCGTCATGCATGCTGCTTGCATACATTGGATCATGTAAGTATAGTATTTATTTGGATGTTTACATTTGATTCTGAGTGAGTTTGATAGTGCTCCGTGGCTAAAGCTAACATTACACACTGTTGGAGAGATTTATAAAGAATGAAGTTGTGTTTATGAATTATACAGACTGCAAGTGTTTAAAAATGAAAATAGCGACGGCTCTTGTCTCCATGAATACAGTAAGAAACGATGGTAACTTTAACCACATTTAACAGTACATTAGCAACATGCTAACAAAACATTTAGAAAGACAATTCACAAATATCACTAAAAATATCATGTTATCATGGATCATGTCAGCTATTAATGCTCCATCTGCCATTTTTCACTATTGTTCTTGCTTGCTTACCTAGTCTGATGATTCAGCTGTGCACAGATCCAGACGTTAATACTGGCTGCCCTTGTGTAATGCCTTGAACATGAGCTGGCATATGTAAATATTGGGGTCATAAATATTAATGATCCCGACTGTTACGTAACAGTCGGTGTTATGTTGAGATTCGCCTGTTCTCCGGAGGTCTTTTAAACAAATGAGATTTACATAAGAAGGAGGAAACAATGGAGTTTGAGACTCACTGTATGTCATTTCCATGTACTGAACTCTTGTTATTCAACTATGCCAAGATAAATTCAATATTTAATCCTAGGGCACCTTTAATAGTGAAGAGGTGTGAAGAGCTCCAGCAATCAGAAAGAAGCCACTGTTATCATGGCAAAAGAGCGGGATTGTGGATGTTAATACATGTAAATGACCTGTGATTAGCTCACATACACTACCGGCCAAAGGTTTGGGGTTGGTAAGATTTTTTTTTTTTTTTTTTTTTTTTGAAAGAAGTCTCTTATACTCACCAAGGCTGCATTTATTTGATCAGAGATAAAGTAAAAACAGTTATATTGTGGAATATTATGACAATTTATATATATTTTAAGATGTAATTTATTCCTGTGATCAAAGCTGAATTTTCAGCATCATTACTCCAGTCTTCAGTGTCACATGATCCTTCAGAAATCATTCTAATATAATGATTTGCTGCTCAAGAAAATTTTCTGGATATTATCAATGTTGAAAACAGTTTTTTTTTTTCTTACTTTTTTACTTTTTTTAAGAATTCTTTAGTGAAAAGAAAGTTCAAAAGATTAGCATTTACATTAAACAGACGTGTTTTATAACATTAAAAATGACTTTACTGTCACTTTTGGTCAATTTAATGCATCCTTGCTGAATAAAAATATTAATTTCTTAAAAAATCTTACTGACCCCAAACTTTTGAAAGGTATGGTTTGCATAATTGACGTCACAATGTTGATCAGGACAGGCCATGATGCAGAATAGGTGTTGTTGTGTAAATGTAGGTGGACATAAGTTGATAAAATCATGTTTGTAATGTCATAAGCATGATGATTTCTGAACAAGGCATCTCTGAATGTTCAGGATGAGAAGAAGAAGAAACCTTAGGAGGAACACATGCCCTTCTGGTCAGCATATATTGAAAGTTTTGTCAAATATAAATGACAAAACCAGTCATTAAATATTTATATTAGCCATTTGATATGATCATGATTAAAGATTTAAGCAGTTAGCAGTCAACTGATGGATATACACACGAAGTGTGGTGCTGTGCTGCACATGTAAAGAGGAAGCTGAGGAGTCTGTGATCCGAGAGGAACAGAGGCAGGAGTGTGTTAGTGCTCAGAGATGCTCGTTGATTTATGCTCCAGCAGAGCAAACTGACTCACAAGGTTACACAGCAGTGATTGGTAACCGTCACGGCGTGTAGAAAACCGCACGTGCTCTCAGATAAATTAAACACACACACACCATTTGGGACTGTCAGTCACACCTGTCAAGGTCAGTCTTTGTACTTTGGTCACATTTGTCACTTAAAGTTTTAGAAACTTGAAAGCCCACAGGATCCTAATTAGGTTGCACTTTATTTTGATGGTCCACTTTAGACAGCCTACTAACTATAAGTAAATTTGCAACTACATGTCAACTAACTCCCATTAGAGTTTTAATAGACTCTAGTAGACTATTAGTTTAGGGTTCGGGTTAGTAGAATCAGTTGACGTAGTTGCAAAGTTACTTATAGTCAGTTGAATGTCTGTTGGGGAGCATCAAAATAAGGTGTAGATATTAGTCAGACAGTCTACTAATATTCTAATGACAGTTAGTTGACATGTAGTTGCAAAGTTACTTATAGTTAGTAGAATGTGGACCATCAAAATAAAGTGTTACCCACAATTTGTTTAACCTACAGTATTATTATAACTGTAAAATAAAGAATGACATGTTATTTTTTCCCCCATTTTTTAAAATGTTAAAATAATAAAAAGCAGAGCAAGTTTTATTTCTGTTGTAAAATATATATTTAAATGAATAATGAAATTGAAAAATATTTTTTTTCTGTTGTTGACAATGTTAAAATTAATAATAAAAGAAAAAAAAATTCTGTTGTTAAAAAATTTAAATATGTAATGAAAAAAGTAGAAAAATAAAGAAAAAAAATGTTTTGGTTGCTAAAAATACTTAAAGAATACAATAATAAGAAAGTTTTTTTTTTTTTTTTTTTTTTTTTTTTTTTTTCTGTTTTTAACCGGTTAAAATAAAAAATAAAATGAAGTATTTTCCTATTGTTAAAAAGTTAAAATATATAAAGAAATACCTTCCTGTCACTTTATATGCTGGTCTCTTCCTGTCTAAATGGGAGGTTTATGGGCCGAATAAGCTGCAGTGTTGACCAGTCTTGTGATAGTCAAAATCTAGACTATTTACTCTTTGTCTCTCAGTACCGGAGGCTACAGACGGCCCCAAAAGAGCCTTTTATTTATTCATTCAGCCATGCCTTTTGCCAGCAGTCTGCAGAGGCGTCTGAAACCTTTATGGGGGTGACATGATTGCTGTTTACCATGTGTGTCATCTGAATCTTTATGAGTGAGAATGTTTTTAACAAACCTTACAGAGCATTAAATGTTGAAAAATGCAAATCACACATTGCGAGGAAATGCAGAAAGACGCTTTTATTTCTCCCCACATTCTCTCCGTCGTTTTCTTTCTTTTTAACCACCTTTTTTTGATTTTGTGTCTTTTGACAGTCTGTTTAAATTGTGACCACATTCTTGTATTGCAGTTGACCCGTCCATTCACTTCCATTTCATGCTGAGTAAAGCGAAGCCATTTGCTCTTTCCGCCGGGCATTAGGGAGTATTTCGGAGGCTCGGCTGGACACACTGCACAACTACACTTAATACAGCGTTAACATTCACCTTCGGCTCCACTGCAAACACACACACACACACGTCTCCATATTTATAACCAGTGTTGGAGAAAGTTACTTTTAAAAGTAATGCATTACAATATTGCTTTACTCCCCAAAAAAGTAACTAATTGCATTACTTTGTTACTTTTTATGAAAAGTACTGCGTTACATTACTTTTGCGTTACTTTTTCCTCACCTGGGATGGGCTTACTTCGTTGTTTTTTAATAACAACAAAAAAGTTCTATTTTGGCAAATGTAAAAGCCCTTTCACACCAAAAGTGAAATGAATAAGCCTCAGGATGAAGGAAATGCATCTTTACTCCTGTACAGTAGAGGGCGCAGCTCAAACAAACCTTTCAGCTGTGCTGCCATTCTGGATCATAGAAGAATAGGATACAGGCGAAGAAAGTTCAACACTCTTATTTTTAAATCTAATCTAAAGTCATTTTTGCTTATTAGTGTGGTTGAATTAGATCATTAAAGGTCAGCAGCAAAGACATTGGTTAATAAAGTGAGATTAAATACATAAAGTATATTTTGTAATTTAATATAGTTTTTATTACAGGTTTGCATAAAATTCAGAGATTGCATTGTTTTTATTCATTTTGAGGAATACTGAATGTTTTCGTGCAAGTGAGATGAGTAAATGCATGTTCACATTTAGTCTAGAACTACAATAACCATCATGTTCACACAGCGCACACAACACCTTATTCCTCTCAACATGGGGACAGGAGAGCTGTCAGTCAATACAGGTGAAAAAGTCACTTGTGTTTCTTATTTGAAAAAGTAACTTAGATATTTTGTTGTAAATTGAAAAAGTAATGCATCACTTTACTAGTTACTTGAAAAAGTAATCTGATTTCGTTACTCAAGTTACTTGTAATGTGTAACCCTCAACACCTTTTTAAAAGATGAAATCAATAAGGACCCAGTTTACTTTCTTAATAGATGTTCCTGTTCTAAACTTTACTGTCTGTCCCTTTTGTGAAAATGGGCCAAAATATTGATGACTCATCTTTTTTGTAGGGGACGTACAGTATGCTAATTTTTGCAGAGGCTCTGTACAATGAGAATGTCTGATACACTGATACAACCTGCAAATGACTAGAAGTGGCAAGTTAACTAAAGGAAATCAGCTATTTCAAGCACTTGAATATGTTCTGCTCAGACTTCCTGTTTCAATAGGAAATAGAGGAAAGAACATTGCATTCATCAGAACATTTTATATCAAAGATAGGAGGCTTTTAATAGTCAAACATGCTTCAAAATAAGTATTTCAGAACAAAAGTTCACAGTGGGCAATGAAACTTTAGGCATTATTCGTTTCCTTTTGATGTTCAGCGTGATTCTTTCCCAAAAAGACTAACTTGAAAAGTGAAAGCCATGACTTTGCAACCCTTAAGCCCTCCGTCTGAACACTCCGTGACATATTGAAGCTTTTTCATCAAGTCCTTGAGGAGAACTGAGACTTCCTGTGCCCGCCAACCTGAGAGCGGTGAAAAGCACACACACACATGCATTCGTTGAAATCCACAGATCCTCAGGAGATGATTGTGACCTCCACTCACAGGAGGTCCAGAGACAAATGTGGCGTGTTGTGGAGCCAGTGAGCCATTAGTGCTGTTTTCCCCTTGACCTCTCAGACAGGAACAGCCATTATGGCATTGTTCGAACAAAAACCTCAAGGTGGGTTCAGTGTTTCAAAGTCCGGCAGGTTTCATCTGGAAGTAGTGCTGGAGAGGTAGTTTCTGAGAAGGTGTGTGTGTTTGAGAGACAGACCGACAAAGAAAGAACAGCATATGTCAAGGAGCAAGAGCTCATGGCCCATTAAATAATACATCCTTCCTGAAAGGCCTTGAGGTAGCGCTGAAGCCGAGCAGGTCTGGAGCTGATTACAGGCTGGTGAAGGTAGTGTGTTCAGCTGTCAGCCTCTGACCCACAGACACCCTCACCAGCCCGGCTATAGAAACGGGAAGACGTGGCGGATGCTAGATATCTCTTGTGCCTACAATTCAAGCTAAATGCATTGTATTTAAAAATGAAAGCATGGAGCACAAAGGTCTTGGTGTAACCGTACAGAATGGCGCCATGCACGAGACCTTTATTTTAATTTGGCCTTTCATTCACATTTTTGCACATTTTTATTATTTTAGCCAGTATTTCTTTTGAATTACTGGTACTTAAAATGGTAACACTTTACAATAAGGTCTCACTTGTTAACGTTAGTTAATGTACTTACTAACATGAACTAACAAAGAGCAATACATTTGTTACAGTATTTATCAATCTTTGTTAATGTTAGTTTATAAAAATCCAGCTGTTCATTGTTTGTTCATGTTAGTTCACAGTGCAAACAAATACATTGGATTTTAAAAATGTATTACTAAAAGTTGAAATTAAAATGAACTAAGATTGCTGTAGAAGTATTGTTCATTCTTTTTGTAAAGTGTTACCCTGAAAATAATACCAGAATTTTCATTAAAACAATTGTATTATATAAATAAATGTATCATTTGTATATTAATTAATATTACATATTTTATAGAAATAATTTAATAATATTATATGTAAACGTATACATATATAATATTATACATAAATATATTGTATACAATTACAATTATATAATTATATATATATATATATATATATATATATATATATATATATATATATATATATATATATATATAATATGTATAATTTCCATTAAAATAACAGAATTTTCATTAAAATAATTGTATTATATAAATAAATGTATTATTTTTATATTAATTAATATTATATTTTATAGAAATAATTTATTAATATTATACATAAACTTATACATATATAATATTATACATATATTGTATACAATTACAATTTTATATATATATATATATATATATATATATATATATATATATATATATTACACAATTGAATTATATTAATAAATTATATTACATTATTGATTATATATACATATAATTGATTATATATAATTATATAATATATTGATTATATAATTATATAAATAAATGTTATATAATTTATTTTTTATTTATTTAAAGTTGTTGTATTGTTAGCAGCTAAGATTGGAAATAATAAATGTTATGTTATTGGTAAGTTTATATTTTTTTTCTGATTGTGGGTGAAAATCTTTGGAATTTTGTGGATTTAAATACGGTAAATATGGTTGGTATCTGAAAGCATTATCAAATTAGCAAATAAAAATGTATTGTACCCATTTATTTAACTTCATTTATTCAGAGCCCTTTAAAAATGTGATCATAATAAGGAAAAAACTAATAAATAAGGTTGCCATGATTTTGCCAAGTAAGACATGTTCTTGGATCAACGTATTTTGTTGATCTTGGAACAACATTCCTTAACTTAATCCATAGCTTATCCCTGAAATGATAGTTGAATAACACTGATGTAGAAGCACCAAACCCTGGTTGTAAGCTTAAACTTAACATAAACTGTAAAGTTGTCCCTCAAATATGATTGGTTGATTGCAATATTCTTCCAGGATCAACAAAGATGTTGATGTAGGAACGTCACGTTCACTAATAAATAAACATGTAAGGTGTGAGTGATGTGTGGAATTGTATGATTTGGTAGGCACTGAATTTCTGTGAAAAACTGTGAAGCTTTATGTGCAGCACATTCATTTCTGGTCATGGCAATAAAACTCCATAAAACTGAAAGTGAAAGGGAGGCAGATGTGTTGGAGGATGAGCAGTACATTACAGTCACTGCTCTAGAAGGTTCTCTGGACTTTCACTTTGGAGAAAAGCAACTTCAGGTCTTTCCCACGAGACCAGAGAGAGAAAGAGAAAGAGAGAGCAAATGAAAGAAAACAGAAGAAAATAACAGCTGAAAAACATCACAAAGGCCCAGCTGCTAATTGAAAAGAGAGCAAATTAATTACAGTAATGAAGCAATTAAAGCGCTGTCACACAACCAAGCCTCTCTTTTAGGCCGGTAAGCATTTTGTTTCTCAAGCATTCCCCCGGTGTCCGTGTGCAGCAAGACTGCAGAACGGCTTCTCCTCATCCCTCTGTTTCTTCTCCTTCATTTGCACTGTTTAAATCTAGTGGAACACAAACACAAATGATAAGAAATGAGTAAAGTAAAACCGAAGGTCAAACAGAGGTCATATAATGATAAACAATATGTACATTTCAATATGTAAACATATATGTATATGTCTTCCAATAAAAGCAGTAGATTTTAAGTGCCAAAAGACAAAAACCACTGATAATCATATATATATATATATATATATATATATATATATATATATATATATATATATATATATATATTCTTTGACAGCAAGTTTTAATATTGCACACTCTTTGTTATCAGGTGGATTGATCTTTATCTAAAGTTTTTTGTTTGTATGATGATACTTGTTAAGAATGTGATAAAATCGCTTTCTTAAAAGATATAAACAGTCTTCCTCTCTCCTCTGAACCTCAGTGTGTTTCAGAGACAGTTATAAATGGACACTTTGGCCACACGCACTCAAATCACACAAGGATTGATGCTCGCTTGTAAGCCTTTTCATTATTTCAGAGCTTGTGTGCAAAGATAGATGTGTGTAGATGTGTTTTTTTGTTTTGTTTTGATTTGATTTTTTTTTAGATCAAAATAGGTCACTTATGGGATTTGCATAGATCCAATGAATAAGTGTTTTTATGGGGTGTTTTGAGATGTGGGAACGGTGAAGAGAGAGAGAGCTGAGTATTACCGTCTAATCAGCCAATATTGTCTTAAATAGCCATAGCACTTCATCTTTTTATAACATGAGGTTTTGACCAAATGTAGCCTATTCAATCTTGATTTTCTTGAAATGTTGCAACAATTTTTTTTTTTGTGTGTGTGAAAAATTACAGTTTTGGACATACAAGGTACTAATAATTTAAAAAAAAAAATCCCTTAAAGTAACTACAAATGAGCATGTAAAGCAAATATCTTTAAAATATTCTGTTCAGAGCATGCCCCCGCCCCACACAATGTTCTCACCTTTTTCCCCCCTTACCTGTTTGCATCCCTGCATCAAACACAGACACGTCCGCTCAGCTCTTATACGAGACTCTTAGAAACTTTAGAGGAAAAATAAATATATATATTTAACATATTTTTATTTTACTGAATACAGTCGTGAAAGCCATCCTCCTTCCTTTACATACATGAAATTCATTGCTATCATTTATACTTATATAATTTAAAAAATGATCTTTTTCCCAAACACAAATCACATTTTTCTGTCTCTGTATTTTTTTT
This sequence comes from Chanodichthys erythropterus, assembly GCF_024489055.1. NCBI lineage: Eukaryota > Metazoa > Chordata > Actinopteri > Cypriniformes > Xenocyprididae > Chanodichthys > Chanodichthys erythropterus. The sequence continues at coordinate 3,858,539 of NC_090226.1, read as the reverse complement.
GTCTCTCTCACATTCTTGAATAAGCATCTTGTTTGCTTTTTCTGCATCCGTGTTTTAATGATTAATGCTGTATTGATGTCCTCAATTAATTTCCTGCTATGCCACAGTAGATCTTCTCAACTCTCTTGCACATCTCCATTTGCTTAAGAGACGTCTCTATTCCCCGTGGCAGATGCCTGTCAGTAACGCAGCATGTGTGTTCATTTGTATTCATGTGGGTCTGTGCGTATAAATAAAAGTGACAAAAAATGATTAACCCTCTGATGCTGGTGTCCACTACAGTCATCTTTAAAAAGCCATTTCAACCATTCAGGATATAATACAACTAAACTACTATGAGTGATGACCTTTGACCTTTACCAATAATTCTATTCTATCCTCTTTATATGTATTTTTAATTAATGAATATAATAAATAATTGCCACTGGTCAAAATGCATCATTTTTAAAATAATAGTAATAATAAAAATATTGGAATAATTATATTACTGCATTGAAGTAGAAAGAAACAAAAAGAAACAAAATAGTTTGTCTGTGGTTTAATGATTTAAATACAGCAATTCAGGCTCTGTATTCTCTCAATATCTCTCTAAATTGCTTATTAATAAATGCTCACCTTTTGATTTTTATTGTTGCCTCTAGTAATTATGTGTCTGGTTTTTAATTTCCAACCTATTTTGGTTCATTTTAAGCCAGCCAAATAGTCATTTTTAAACAATAGTTGAGTTAAATAAAACTGCCCATTTTAACCCAACTGCTGGGTTAAAACAACCCAATCGCTGGGTTTGTCCATTTTCAATCCAACTTCATGCAACAAAGGGTTAATACAGCACTTTAGGCTCTTTATTCTCTCAAAATCTCTCTGTGAACTTGTGCATTCATGTTTTAATGTCATAGTTTATAGCAACACTTTAGACAACCTAAACATCTAAAGAAAGCCACAGCAAACAGCTTGTAGATGAAGTGATTTGAGACATAGTGCAGATATCAATGTCAGGAGCCTCTGGGCAGGTCAGTGAAGACGGGCCGCACTCACACTTTAAATGCAGAAAAACCTAATGGGTTACAATACACACTTCTGTGTCCACACGTAAAGCCCTTCACAAGTGAAGGGAAATTGCCCTTGAAATGAGTAGTGTGTGTGTGTGTGTGTGTGTGTGTGTGTGTGTGTGTGTGTGTGTGTGTGTGTGTGTGTGTGTGTGTGTGTGTGTGCCCTGGGCAGAGAGCAGCTTAATGATGGACACACTGGAACATTCATCATCATGTTCACTGCGTCCAGGGCAGCTATTAAACACAGCCCAGAGTACAACACACACTCCGTGCATTTACACTGACACAATATGCAATGCATACAGCTATGACTCACACACACACACTCTTTCAGTTTAGGCAATATTCCAATCACACACAGACTGTATGATCGATAGAAGTCATGCATGAGCACAGCGACATGCCTGCAGAATATCAAACACTGTGCAGACGCTGTATCTGGACCCGTCTGATTCACATTTAAATCAAAAGTGGCACAGGAAAAGTTCATCTCAACATTAAAGTCACCATGAAATCAAAATTGACAATTCTTGTTTTTTTATGACATATTGCAGTATTTATTATAAATTATTTATCTGTGCACATCATTATTTTTTTTAAATTCATGTTCCCTCATAATCTTCAATCAAAATAACTTCCCCTCCCTCATTTCTTTTCTTCTCTGATGAGGGCGGGGCAACCTGTCACTCACATGAGATCGACCAATAGCAAACCACAACCATCCAATCAGTTCCTGATGGGCAAAATCAAGTCCCTCCCTACATTCGAAAAGCATTTTCATTCGTATATACAGTGCAATAGGGAATAAAATAATATCGCAACTTCCGTCTCATGCCAACTTTAATAGTCTGTCGTAGGGCTGCACGATTATGACAAAAATCATAATTGTCGATTATTCCCTTGAAATTCACCTGCTTGATTTCAAATGGTAAATTGAATTTTTTTTTTTAAAAAGTTAACATTAATAAAATAAGAAAAAATGAACAAATTACTAACAGCACAAATAAATACAACAGAATAGACTGCTTTAGTAGTGATAACAGTAGTGATCAGGTAAGAAACTGAATAAAGAAACAAATTAATCAAATGTAAAATAACATTGGATAATCTTCATTGTAAAAATTAAATACAGATTAATCAATTAAAGTGACAGAAGTTAATAAGTCAAGAGCAGTAAGTGATTTTTTTTATTATTCTTTTGTAGAGAGTGGCATGTTTATTCGGCTTCTGTCCCTTTAAGATTTGACAGACACATTCTTCCTGAACTGTTTTACGTTAATACTCACCAGAGCCATGGGCATTGTGACGTTGTTTCTGAGTGTATTTGAGCATTAATAATCCACGAAAAAGAGCTTATTTTGGCGCTTGTATGTCAAAGGCGGCTTTATTATCTGTCTGCGCTTCCTGTGAGCGCAAAATCTGCGGGAATGAATATAAGTATGCGCAATCCTGCGAAAGGAGTATTGGTATCCTTTCTGATATTTCAGTATAGATACATATAGAAATGTAGATATTTTTGACAGCACTAGGCTGTGTGCACGGCTTGTTGAAAATGGCGGGTCCTGGTGTTGTTTTGCTTTTTTTCCCCTGGTGTTTCGTGTGCGTTCGATATATCAGTGTACACTGATTCGATTAATTGTGCAGCCCTAGTTTGTCGTGATTTTTTCCATACAGTGAAAGTGGGACAGAACCAGCTGTCGAGCGCCATAAAAGTATCACATTTTCAGTGCATAAAAGCTTAAATTTAAGTCTTTTTCTCACACAGAGCTCTTATTTGGTACTATTTCTTATTCATATTGCATTTGCTTGTGTTTTTGAATGTGTGTTTGCTGTGCAGCAGTTTGAATGAGACACACAGCTGAAGTACAGCAGGTGTGAGACGACTCCAGACATTTACAAACTGACAGACGTGCCTGTAATGCAAGATCCACCTGTGTGGAAGGAGAGAGAGAGAGAGAGAGAGTATTTATACACTTAATTTATTACCTTCATTAACTTTGATGAGATGGGAAGCAGTTTATGGTTGAGCTACACTGGCCACACATCATGCAAACATGTGTATTTGTGTGCATGTGTGTGAGAGTGTGTGTATCTATCAAGGCTTGTTGCCAGGTTACAGCCATGTGTTGAAACTGCCATGAGCAACAGCAATATTGCACCATTGGGAAGTGAACCGGAGAGAAATGGAGTGAGAATCATTAACAAAATACAGTTCTAAAAACAAGGAAACTTTTGGGGTGAGTCAGCACGTCATTTAGGAGAAATGTGATCTTTTGACAGAGTAAAACCATCTGAAACATCAAAAAAATGACATGCACTTAGAACCTCCTGATACAAGAAGAGGTTTGACTGACGTGATACAACCCACTCAGTTTGCTTTTTATGTGACATTTAGGTGCAAGTGAAACTGTAATCAACATTACAACAATAACAGATAAATGTGCAACATAGTGACAGCTCAAGAAAGAGGGCAACAGTTTCTGTGAAGGTTGAAGAGATAGAAGAGGAGAAACTATTGGAAAATGTGTGCACTGCAAAAAAAAAAAAAAAAAAAAAATCATTTTTCTAATCAATTTTTTTTTTCTTGTTTTCCAGTAAACATCTTAACATCCTTCAAGCAAGATAGTCAAAAAAAAAATCTTCTTGTTGTCTTGCAAAAAGCTTTTTTTTTGTACAAACCCGATTCCAAAAAAGTTGGGACACTGTACAAGTTGTGAATAAAAACAGAATGCAATGATGTGGAAGTTTCAAATTTCAATATTTTATTCAGAATACAACATAGATGACATATCAAATGTTTAAAATGAGAAAATGTATCATTTTAATTCCATGGCATCAACACATCTCAAAAAAGTTGGGACAAGGCCATGTTTACCACTGTGTGGCATCCCCTCTTCTTTTTATAACAGTCTGCAAACGTTTGGGTACTGAGGAGACAAGTTGCTCAAGTTTAGGAATAGGAATGTTGTCCCATTCTTGTCTAATACAGGCTTCTAGTTGCTCAACTGTCTTAGGTCTTCTTTGTCGCATCTTCCTCTTTGTGATGCGCCAAATGTTTTCTATGGGTGAAAGATCTGGACTGCAGGCTGGCCATTTCAGTACCCGGATCCTTCTTCTACGCAGCCATGATGTTGTAATTGATGCAGTATGTGGTCTGGCATTGTCATGTTGGAAAATGCAAGGTCTTCCCTGAAAGAGACGACGTCTGGATGGGAGCATATGTTGTTCTAGAACTTGGATATACCTTTCAGCATTGATGGTGCCTTTCCAGATGTGTAAGCTGCCCATGCCACACGCACTCATGCAACCCCATACCATCAGAGATGCAGGCTTCTGAACTGAGCGCTGATAACAACTTGGGTGACATGGCGTCCCAGTTTTCCAAAAAGAACTTCAAATTTTGAGTCGTCTGACCACAGAACAGTTTTCCACTCTACCACAGTCCATTTTAAATGAGCCTTGGCCCAGAGAAAACGCCTGCGCTTCTGGATCATGTTTAGATATGGCTTCTTTTTTGACCTATAGAGTTTTAGCCGGCAGCGGCGAATGACACTGTGGATTGTGTTCACCGACAATGTTTTCTGGAAGTATTCCTGAGCCCATGTTGTGATTTCCATTACTGTAGCATTCCTGTATGTGATGCAGTGCCGTCTAAGGGCCCGAAGATCACGGGCATCCAGTATGGTTTTCCGGCTTTGACCCTTACGCACAGAGATTGTTCCAGATTCTCTGAATCTTTGGATGATATTATGCACTGTACATGATGATAACTTCAAACTCTTTGCAATTTTTCTCTGAGAAACTCCTTTCTGATATTGCTCCACTATTTTTCGCCGCAGCATTGGGGGAATTGGTGATCCTCTGCCCATCTTGACTTCTGAGAGACACTGCCACTCTGAGAGGCTCTTTTTATACCCAATCATTTTGCCAATTTACCTAATAAGTTCCTCCAGCTGTTCCTTATATGTACATTTAACTTTTCCGGCCTCTTATTGCTACCTGTCCCAACTTTTTTTGCTACCTGTTTTGGAATGTGTAGCTCTCATGAAATCCAAAATGAGCCAATATTTGGCATGACATTTCAAAATGTCTCACTTTCAACATTTGATATGTTATCTTTATTCTACAGTTTATGAAATTTTTAAATTATTCAATTTCTAACTTTTTTTATTCACAATTTTATACAGTGTCCCAACTTTTTTGGAATCGAGTTTGTAAGATTTTGCTTCTTAAGTTAATATACCTTGTTGTAAGGATGTTTAGTGTCATTTTGAGACCCCCTTGGAAGTTTGCTAAGGCCCCCTGATTCCCGGCCCCCTGCTTTCACATCCATTTATTGTTTTTTTATTCAATATTTTGGCCAATTTGCAGAGTTGGGCAGTAGCTACAAGTTGCGACGCAACTAGCTCAACTACATTTTTCAGTAGCTTGTCAGTAGCTCAGTTACTTGTAAAACAGTCTAGCTTTTCCAGTACCTAACTATTTTTTCCAGCAAGTAGCGGTGTAGCGTATACCAAAAGCTACATTCTGTTTTGGGTTCTGACGAGTCACGAGCCTGTATTGCATTGAAGCAATGCAGTGAGTTGTTCTTACTAGATCACAAACTAAATTTGTTCATTACCGCCATGTGTTGTTTTATAACGTCTGTTCGCCGAAAAGAGATCACCTATTGATTATGTAAAGGACGTACATGAGTGGATATTTCACTTGAGTCGACTGTAAGATATGCAAACCAGAGATTAAAATGCTGTTTACATCGAAGACTTTTAAAGAACATATATGAGGTGAATAATAGTCTTTTTAAATTGATTAATAATCCTGCTTTATTGCACTCTGTTTATTTCTGATTTCATTACAAAGATGACCTGCCATGGTTTAACACTAGAAGTCCCAGAGATTTGTAACCTTCCTTTAGCCAAGTGGATGCTAACTGGCTAGTCTTTTGGCTATCATTAGCATCAATTCATGTGTAAATATGGTCATTACCTGAGCAATCTGCAGGGGGGTTGGGGGTGTGTGTGTGAATGGTTGCTGGTGGCTTGTTTGTATGTGTGGGGGAGGGAGACCTGCTAAAAGCAGAGAACTTGATTGACCATGGGCCGGTTTCAGAAAGGAGGTTAAGTGAAAACTCTGAGTATGTTAACCCTGAAATGAGGGAGTGCAAGTGATGTTTAAAAAGTTAACTCACTCATTCACACTGCAACCATGCTTTTCATACTAAGTATTTTTTTTATCCTATTTCAAGTAAATTAAAAAAAAAAAAAATCTTAAATCAAGATGGATTTTCTATATGAGAAAATTATATATGATATTTAGTCTTGTTTCCTGGGGGGATCTAAATTAAGTGCATTTTACTTAAGTAAAATTATCAATATCTGCCAGTGTGGTAATAAAAATAATCTTAATGCAAACAGAAAGTGTTGGAGTGTCTACCCAGTGAAAAAAAGTGCAGTAAAATACACTTTATTTTAGTACACTTTTACACTTCTATAATGTACAGTGCTCTATTTCCATGCACTTATTTTGTACTTAATATACTAAAAGCTCTTCTTTAGTACTTCTTAAGATAATCTTAAGAACATCTAAGTGTACTCAACTGTGCTATTTTGAGACACCATGAATTTGAACTAAAATGTGCTTTTAACATACTATCTCTGTATAGAAAAATGTATTTAGTTACCACTTGTAGTACACTTGAACCCACCTTTCAAACACTTTTAAAAATGGACTTATGATGTATTTCAAATATAAGATTAATATATAATGAATATATACAAAATGTATTTATAATATATTGCCAGGCAGTGCCAGGATTGTGAGTGATTTCTGGAATGTACTCACTCACTTTTTAATATTATTTGTAAATATGTGTACAAATGGTTGGTTTCTTTATTTTATTTTGTACTATTTTTATCAATAGATCTCAGCAACAAAGGAAAAAAAAACAAAACATGTGTGTTGATTTCTCCCTAAGATGGCAAAGTGAAACACAAGTTTCCTTGAAGTGGCTCAGCATGGCCCCACATTGTTTACATAACAAAAGCAACTGTTCACAGCTGATTAAGGATATTAGCCTAAAGCCTTCCAGCCCATCGGCTGTCCTGTGGGTTTTATAGGTAGAAAAGCCAAATGGCTGCTCTCTGGGACTTCTAGTGTTAATCTGTCCCGCCACAGTTTTGTAATGAACCTAAAACACCACTAATCGAAGAGAAAATAAAATCGCAATATAGTAGTGCGCTTATCACATGGCAAAGGCTGGTTGCAGCGGGCAAAGCACACTGTTCGCCCGCGAGAAGCTCATGATTGCCGTCTCAGAGCGGTTCTGTTTAAGATAAATGCTGTGTGCACCATCATTGTTTGCTGTGAGTTTGACTTGCATTTTTGACTACTCTTGAGTATTTAAGTTGCATGCATTTTGTTCTTGCTCTTATGTTACATTTGTAGCAATTTTGCACGTTGACAGCCAGTTTGAGATATAGCCTAGGCCTATGCTATATTTGAAGATTGTGTGTATCGAATAGTTTACAAAATCAAATGATTCTGACAATTTTTGCCATTGAAATGACTAGGAAAAACATGTCCCAAATCAACCTGAGTTCACCTTATACTCTTTGAAATCATAATTGCATTGCATTAAAGGGTTAGTTCACCAAAAATGAAATTTCTGTCATTTATTACTCACCCTCATGTCGTTCCACACCCGTAAAACCTTTGTTAATCTTCGGAACACAAATTAAGATATTTTAGTTGAAATCCGATGGCTCCGTGAGGCCTCCATAGGGAGCAATGACACTTCCTCTCTCAAGATCCATAAAGGTACTAAAAACATATTTAAATCAGTTGATGTGAGTACTGTGGTTCAATATTAATATTATAAAGTGACGAGAATATTTTTGGTGCACCAAAAAAACAAAATAACGACTAATAAAGATTAACGTAGGGTTTTACGGGTGTGGAACGGCATGAGGGTGAGTAATAAATGACAGAATTTTAATTTTTGGGTGAACTAACCCTTCTGTTGCACATATTATGTTTGACACCTTTGAGCAACTACATCCCCTTTCCAGTTCTTGCTGATAAAAACAGTGCAGGGTGGTGAATATGCTGGCGTAGAAGTTTTAGCACAAAACAGTATAATCGTGCCTTCAAAAGGCAAACAAATAATGCAATCCAATTTCTCTCTTGTTTGAGACTGTGATGAAATCTTTTTTTTCCTTAAATCTACCAAAGGTATTGTGCAAACACCTTGAAATATGCATCCCTGAATGTGTTAGCTCTTTTCCGTCTCCCATCTGGTCGCTAACGCTGCAATATTAAAATGCTAATGGGGCCGCCGGACAGACGCTGAGAAAGTTGATTCCATCTTTCACGGAGACTGAGAGAGACGTACTAACTCTTTCGGTCAAGAACGCCGAATGATTGGCTCTATTTAAAAGCCAAAGGTGATGCGAAGACAAAAGGAACTGATTTCAAAGTCAAGTTCTGGCCTGTATCTCATCGATTAGCTCAGATGGTGTGACTCGAGTCGCTGTAGAGTTTAGGGTGGGAGAGCGTGGAGGTAGATTGATAGAGAAGGTAAGTAAGTGGCAGCAGGGGAAATTTATTGACAGTTTAACATTGACAAAGCTTCAAAAATGTCTCAAGCTGCTGCCGCTGCCACATTTCTCTCTGTCTGAGAACCCGCACCATTCATGTAGATGTGCTTTTACTCAGCCCCAATTATAAACTAGATCATTTTTGGGAGAAAAATTATATGTTGGTGAATAACTAACCCTAACTGACTCAGTTTCTCCAACTATCTCACTTTCTAACACAACATGTACAACACTCCTGGCTGTTTCTGTTGTTCGTTTAGCTACATGTATCAGCTGTGTCCTTTGAGTGTATCTATGCGCTACAGTTTGATTAGTCATTCAAAGCCGCTGAATTTCTGCCCCTAAAGCTCCACGTATCCCCTTCACACCCACGACTTGTGCTTATAGCAGCTGAGCTTTAAACAACACCTATTACTCTTACGCTGTCAATTAGGATAATTTATGGCCGTAATTCTGAGCCGGCATGAATTGCGGTGTTTTGATGTTGGTAAATACTTAGAAGTTAATTGGGGGCATCTGCTCCGGGGAGTTCGGGCGAAGAATGGGAGACTGTTGTGTTTTCACGCGTGCTTGCCAATTAACGACTCCCACCTCCATGCCAACGAACGCAAAACATCTCACAGACCCGACGTTTAGTGAGTTTGCTCCTCCACCGTGGCTGAGATTCTCTGGGGTGTGTGTGTTCAGATGGAGTTGTAATTGAATGGGTTAATTTCACTTCCTCTATGGATGCTGCATATGGGTGTTTCTTTAACTATATGCACTTTTTGCCCTGTGGACTTCCGTAAAGCACACTTTCATACAAAAGTTTTTATTTGATAACTAATTTAATTTGTCTGCACCCAGTATCTGTCAATTTGCATACATATCATGCATCACAGATGAATTCCAACCTGATCTCTCGAGAAAACGTAACTATTCCCTTATGAAAATTAACCATGTTTTTTTCATATAATAAAGTGTAATAACCATGTTTTTTGGCAGATTGATTACCATTTGTACAACCACAGTTTTACATGATTAAACTGTGGTTAGTATTGCAAAACCATGCACTGTAAAAAAGAATTGTTGGTTTAACTTAAAAAGTTACCTTGTTGCCTTAAAATTTTGAGTTCATTGAAATTAAAAATTTGAGCTAAAGGGTTAGTTCACCCAAAAATGAAAATTCTGTCATTAATTACTCACCTTCATGTCGTTCTACACCCGTAAGACCTTTGTTCATCTTCAGAACACAAATTAAGATATTTTTGATAAAATCCGATGGCTCACTGAGGCCTCCATTGACAGCAAGATAATTAACATTTTCAGATGCCCAGAAAGCTACTAAAGACAGTTCATGTGACTACAGTGCTTCAAACTTAATGTTATGAGCGACGAGAATACTTTTTGTGAGCCAAAAAAACTAAATAATGATAACAATAGTGATGGACGATTACAAAACGCTGCTTCATGAAGCTTCGAATCATGTGAATTTGGCAGTTTGATTCATGTTCTGAACTGCTGATTCGAAACAAAAGATTCGTAAAGCTTTGAAGCTTCATGAAGCAGTGTTTTGAAATCGGCAATCATTAGATATTGTTGAATAAAGTTGCTATTTTTTTATTTTTTTTTGGGTGCACAAAAAGTATTCTCGTCGCTTAATACATTAAGGTTAAACCACTGTAGTCACATGAACTGTTTTAAATATGTCTTTAGTAGCTTTCTGGGCATCTGAAAGTGTTAATGATCTTGCTGTCAATGGAGGCCTCAGTGAACTATCTGATTTTATCAAAAATATCTTAATTTGTGTTCCGAAGATGAACAAAGGTCTTACAGGTGTAGAATGACAAGAGGGTGAGTAATTAATGACAGAATTTTCTAACCCTTTAATACAATGAAGACGATTGGTTTAACCAACAGAAACTCGAGATATTATGTTATCTGAGCCATATTAATTATTCAAGTTGATTTGACAAAAAGAAAAAATGTTGTGATAACAAATCATGAAAATATTTAATCTGTTTAATCGGTTAATCTGTGTTTTACATGGTTTTCATAAGGGTTTTATGTGGCCGCAATTTTGAATCATAAGCTGTGATTCATAAGGAAACATATGATTTTTAGAGAAAAGGTCCACCCCTGAACCTAACTGTCAGTTGGGCGTAAGCAGATTGTACAAATTCATACTAATTCATACTAACATACTATGAATTCGCCAAAACATAAAATAGTTACAAATTGCCATGAAAGGGTTTTTTACGGAAGAGGATTAGGGCCAAGCAATAATAAAAAAATAAAACCATCTCGAGATTAAAGTTGTTCAGTTTCAAGAAAAAACTTGTTAAATTTCGAGAAAAAAGTCAAAATAAAATGTTGAAAATAAACTCGTTAAATTACGAGAAAAATATCAAGATAAAATGTTGAGAATAAAGTCATTAAATTACGAGAAAAAACTCATTAAATTTCGAGAAAAAAGTTTGTTCTCATAATTTAACGACTTTTTTCTCGTAATTTAATGACTTTATTCTCATAATTTAATGAGTTTATTCTCAACATTTTATCTCGACTTTTTTCTTGTAATTTAATGACTTTATTCTCATAATTTAATGAGTTTATTCTCAACATTTTATCTCGACTTTTTTCTCGTAATTTAATGACTTTATTCTCATAATTTAATGAGTTTATTCTCAACATTTTATCTCAACTTTTTTCTTGAAATTTAACGACATTTTTCTCATAATTTAACAAGTTTTTTCTCATAATTTAATGACTTTATTCTCAACATTTTATCTCAACTTTTTTCTCTAAATTTAACAACTTTAATCTCGAGATGGTTTTATTTTTTTATTATTGCTTGGCCCTAATCCTCTTCCGTAGTTTGTTCAGAACCAAAAAAATGTCATTTCCATTATTACTCAGCTCATCACTGATTTTTGTAATAATTCCATTCATTCCATAATTTCATAGCTAGCATTTTATGATTGGCTCAGATTATACATTTTGTAAATATGGACAATTCAATACTATATTTTTATGCTGCGTTCACACCATGTTGTAATTACCATCATTTTAAGATAACAACTGTTCACATCCTCCGACTGGGAATTATGTGTTTCTGTGGCAACACTATCAACGGCCAAATGAATCTGCAGCAGTCAGGTGGTACAAGCAGGAGCTCTCAAGGACGTGAACTCTTTTTACAAGTTGGAATCTCATAATTGTGGTAATTATGACAAGGTGTGAGCACACCTTTAAGTTTTTATATAATTTCACAAAATTATGGCTTGATTGCCATGGCCACCGATTTGTCATGACACCGGACGTACTACAGTTTGCCACGTTGTCATGATCACGTGACCTACCACCATCAGCTGCGTCGCTTTATTGCCATTCATAAATCCTCTCCTGTGGCCTCATAGGATAGTAAAGTCATCATATGCACACTTCAGAATCTTGCCAGAAGTAGTAGGTCGTCTGGGTACTTTTTGCATTCTGTTTTATGAGTACTGTGAATTCAGGCATACTTCTGTCACATAGTAGGGAAGTATGCGATTTCAGATGCAGCCTTGGTAGAAGTAGTAGGTCATCCGGGGACATTTCATCTACTGTTTTTCGAATACTATGAATTCGGACATGCTACTTTTTTGGTGTACTGTTTTTTACATACTATATAGTAGGGAGGTATTCAATTTCAGACGCACCGCAAGTATCTTGTTTCATGCCATGAAACATAAATGTTCACTCTTTATTTAGATATGCATTGCATTTGATATGCATTTTATGATGATTATTTTAAATCTGGGTTTTTGTGAGGAAAAATCTCCAGTATGTGTATCTGTGTATATGTGAGAGTACCATTTCAATATACACTTGGTTGCCGTGGTTTACCATGTTTTATTCAAGACATGTTTCCTAAATCTTCTCCATAGACCCAATGAAAAAAATGTTCAGACTTTCTTTTGAGCAGAAACTTGGTTCTGTCGCTGTTCTCCTTTTGTGTCAGTTTCAACTCGCTTTTGTCTTCACTTCCTTCTTCCCTCATTAAATGCAGTCTTTCATCTCATCAGCTCTTTCTTTTTCTCTCTTTAGAACCCTGACATTGTGCTGGTCCACTACCTGAACGTGCCCGCCATAGAGGATTGTGGGAAACCGTGTGGGCCCATCCTGTGCTCCATCAACACGGATAAGAAAGAGTGGGCCAAATGGACCAAGGAAGAGCTCATCGGGCAGCTCAAACCCATGTGTGAGTGTAAAACTACAGTATTAGTTTGTTCTTAGTATGAATATAGTATAATATGTCTACTAGAGGGGAAAAACTGTATTTATTTAATAGCTATATATTCAAGGTTATACCAGAGAAGATTCATCTGTTTCTACTGTGGTATTTGAGCACTTAAGTCACACTTGAAATATCTGAATGTCATTCCATTAGATAACAAAATATCAAAACAAGTGGCATTTGCTTTCATATTTTGTTTGGCATTCCGACATTTTAAAGTGTCCAAATGCGTTTTAGTTCTCAGAGGGGTGCATCTGTATTACAGATGCATGTCAGGAAAAGATCCAAATCATTTCGACACCCATCCTCTGTGTTCTTGTGCTTTTAACTTCACAAAACCAGTTGAGTTTAAGCCAGCGTTCGTGTTCACACATTGCCACACTCTCTGTAAATTCACAGCAGTTATTTCACTGTAATGTTAGAGTGACTTTTAAATCTGAACACACATCAATGAGTCATTAACTTCATGATGTGGTAGTGCAGCGCTGAAAGGGCAGGAGAACGCTTCTCACATCATCATCATCTCTTTGAATGACCTTCTGAGAGTTGAGCTCAATGATGGTGCGGTACTGCCACCTACTGGTGACAGGTGGAAATCACAGGGAATTTTAGCTGAGAACTCAAATATCTGAAGTGGCTGACTGACTGCTCTTACCAGTCATGTATTTTGAATGATGCCAGCTGTTCAGATAAGATGTGGCCTTGATGTGACCTATATATGTACTGGGGCATAAAAAGGGCATTTTGGTTAGATATGTGTGATTCAGGTGAAAGTATCCTAAAATGTCAGCAGAAGAATGTCAATATAATTTATGTATTGCAAAAAGAAAATTAAGATTATTTTATTTTATGTCAGTTAAGCACATTTACCCAGCTTCCTCTTTACTATAATGTGACTGGATGTTTGAGTTTCCATGTAATTCTGATTATTCTCAATGATTTTAATTCGATTCTTAATTATTTTTGAAATATATTTTAAGTCACCCATGAATCAAATTCAGTACTACAATATAAATAATACCAATATTATAAACTTGTTTGTTTTAATAACAGATAACAGAATGATAATGTAAGTGTGAAATGTGCTTAATTGTCATTAAAATAATGTCACAATGCATATATATATATAAAATATACATAGTACACCTATTTATATGTAAACACAATTATTATGCATATATATATATATATATATATATATATATATATATATATATATACACACATGTATGCATTTAAGAAATATTTACATGTTTGCGCGTGTCTGTGTGTATATATATATATATGTGTGTGTGTGTGTGTGTAATTTATATTATATATAAATATAGTATATTTGTTAAAAATATACACAGTACACACATATATTATGTAAACAAACTTTTATTTTGGATGCGATTAGTCGTGATTAATTGTTATTTTTCTAAAAAAATTACTGTAAAAATACTAAACAAATTTATACAGTCAAATACCATTTTCCAATGTAACAGTGATATACCGTAAAACAATGCATTCTGGGTAATATTTGTCATTTTAAGAAAAGAGGCCTATAGGCTACTTTCTTGAAAATGACAAATAATATTACCCAGAATGCATTGCAATATACAGAAGTAATATACTGTAAAAACGATGAATTCTGGGTAATATTTGTTATTTACGAGAATGTAGCCTATAGGTTACTTCCTTGAAAACAACTAATAATATTACTCAGAATACATTTGTTTCGTTTTTTTGTAGTTATTTTTTAGTGTACATATATACACACACACACACACATATCATGCATATGTAAGCAACTGTGTTGTCTCTCTCCCTCTCTCTGTCTCTGAGACAAACTGATTTGTATTGACTAAAATCATGAAGTTCTTCTCTGAGTGTCTCTAATTGGATTGTGTCAGATGACTGTGATGTTTATTTCTGGACTGAAAGATGAAAAATGATGCTCTCAGTAGATGAAGTGCACGGTTCCATGCTGTGTTTTCTATCAACATTAGAGGAAGCAAATAAGATGGCTTTAGTAACTGTCACTCTGCTCATATAGCTCTGTGATGCTTTCATCTCATTAAACCAGCACCCGGGGCCTCATTACTAAAACATACTGCACATGAAACAGCACAGATAGAGTAAAAAGGTATTTGACTGGTTCAGGCTTGTAACATAAACCATTCATTGATCGTCAGTGTTTTAGCTGTAGTAGCTGAGAATGTCCAGCAGATGTCAGTGTTTCACTGTTTTGCTTTATCAGGCTGGCCATGTTGGTTTGGGGTGATCTGAAATAGCACCTGATTATCTGCTGTCACTTCAAAATTGTCTCATAAGTTAAAAGGAAGTAAAGCATTATAGACAACATTTGCTTTACCATTTTTAAAAAACAGTTTGCATTTCCAGGGTCCCAAATCACAGCTGTTGTGTAAAACAATGGCCAAAATGCCCCAAAAAAAAAGGTGTCATGTAAATGCTTACCTCCAGAATGTTTCCCCACATAGACTTTCATTGCAAGTGCATTACTACAAACACAATTTTTGGTTGCCTGGACATTTCTGTAGGAAAAGGCAGATCACGTTCCATAAGCATTTGATGGATTCGGCCCATGATGAGTGACAGTGACAGCCCTGTAGACAGTGGTAGGGGAAGTTAGGCTGTCTCTCCCCTGCAGTTTCAGTAGGGAAGTGCTGGCGAGGTGCTGGTCTGTGTGGCTGTCTGGCTGACGTCTGTGTCTCCTCTCTCCTGGCAGTTCATGGCATCAAGTGGACTTGCAGCAATGGGAATAGCAGCACTGGCTTCTCAGCAGAGCAGCTCGTGCAGCAAATTCTGGACAGCCACCAGACCAAACCACCTCCCCGGACTCACAACTGCCTCTGCACGGGAAACCTGGGTAAGGAAACGGGCGTGAAATGACATCTCTGTAATATCTCAATAGGCAGTAATGAGATTCATCGAATAGCCTCCTGCCTTTCAGATTTGTTTCCTGAAAAAAAAAAAAAGTCTCAACAATCCTATAATTCTGTTACCAAAAGTCAGATATCTCAATATGCACACTATCCCTGTTTCACAGACAAGGCTTAAGATAGTCCTAGACTAAAATGCATGTTTGAGCTGTTTTAACTGAAAGTAACTTGTACTGACATATCTTAAAATAATTCAGTGCCATTTTTTTGTCTCAAGATGCACTCCAGTAATGTTTTTTTCTAGTGTACATTTATAAAAAGCTACTTAAATACCCTAACTGAACTAAGGCCTTATCCTGGCTTAGGTGAAGCCCTGTCTATAAAACTATGTGAAACATGTCTTCTTTACTATATTCTGTACTTTTCTCTTTCCATAAGAGTTTTATTGACAGCCATTAAGCAACTTATCTAACAGTATGATTGTATAGTTTATCATCTTCTTTCATAATAGAAATCTGCCAGTGTATTATTTAAATTTGGACATTGCTGTAGATTACTGAGAGCCCTTTCCATCATAATTTCAGGTTCAGTATAGATTATGGCCAGTAGATGGCACGATTGAGTCAAGTAAAATTAAACTGAGTATAAACTTTCTCCACCAAAAATTACACGCATTGCACAGTAATGTCATTTACATTAAACAAAAATATTTTAAAATATTATGAAATCAATGCATTCATTTTCTCTGAAATTATTGATAGTTAGATGAAATTTGTCAAGTTTTCTCCACCACATACAGTACAGTCCAAAAGTTTGGAACAACTAAGATTTTTAATGTTTTTAAAAGAAGTTTCATCTGCTCACCAAGGCTACATTTATTTAATTAAAAATACAGTAAAAAAACAGTAATATTGTGAAATGTTATTACAATTTAAAATAACTGTGTACTATTTAAATATATTTGACAAAGTAATTTATTCCTGTGATCAAAGCTGAATTTTCAGCATCGTTACTCCAGTCTTCAGTGTCACATGATCCTTCAGAAATCATTCTAATATGTTGATTTGCTGCTCAAGAAACATTTATGATTATTTTCAATGTTGAAAACAGTTGTGTACTTTTTTTTTCAGGATTCCTTGATGAATAGAAAGTTCAAAAGAACAGCATTTATCTGAAATACAAAGCTTCTGTAGCATTATACACTACCGTTCAAAAGTTTGGGGTCAGTAAGAATTTTTATTTTTATTTTTTTGAAAAGAAATTAAAGAAATGAATACTTGTATTCAGCAAGGATGCATTAAATCAATCAAAAGTGGCAGTAAAGACATTTATAATGTTACAAAAGGTTAGATTTCAGATAAACACTGTTCTTTTAAACTTTCTATTCATCAAATAATCCTGAAAAAAAATATTGTACACAAATATTTGTACAATTGTACACATTAAATGTTTCTTGAGCAGCAGATCAGCATATTAGAATGATTTCTGAAGGATCATGTGACACTGAAGACTGGAGTAATGATGCTGAAAATTCAGCTTTGCATTACAGGAATAAATTACTTTGAGAAATATATTCAAATAGAAAACAGTTATTTTAAATTGTAATAATATTTCACAATATTACTGTTTTTACTGTATTTTTAATTACATAAATGTAGCCTTGGTGAGCAGACGAAACTTATTTTAAAAACATTAAAAATCTTAGTGGTTCCAAACTTTTGGACTGTACTGTATCACAAATCCTGTCAGTTATAGTTTAAAAGAGAAAATCATATACAACCACTTCTCTAACATTAGAATTTAATTGAATATTATTATTTCGTATTTAATATTTGTATAATGTGTATTTGTTAAGCAATATGTTATTTATTCATTTCTATGTATTCGTATATATTATGTTTCATTTATTTATTTACATTATGATTTTTTTCTGATTTAATTATGTAATATTTATTTATATCTATTTTTTATGTGGTTTTGTTATGCATTTTAAGCAACACTCCATAGAATAAACATCAGCATTTAGCATTTCTGTGGTACAGTATACAGAGGTCCAGCTCTTTCC
This sequence comes from Chanodichthys erythropterus, assembly GCF_024489055.1. Taxonomy (NCBI): domain Eukaryota; kingdom Metazoa; phylum Chordata; class Actinopteri; order Cypriniformes; family Xenocyprididae; genus Chanodichthys; species Chanodichthys erythropterus. Next base: position 3,840,687 of record NC_090226.1, on the reverse strand, counting down.
ATGAATCATAAGCCAATAAAATAGATCAAAATGCATGGTTTGTCAGTATTTATAGTTACATTAATATTATAGCATAACTTAAAATGTGTCTTCTTTCTGTAGGTGCTGGGAGCAGCCTGCATCACAAATGCAACAGTGCCAAACACCGTATCATCTCCCCGAAAGTGGACCCTCGCACCGGAGGCGCCTACAGCAGCACCCACTCCGAGGTTCAGAACAACGATGTGTCCGAGGGAAAGACGGAGCACAGCCACGGCGGGAGTAAAAATGGCAGGGCGGGGGGCGATGGTGCTGGTGGAACAGGCGGCCGAGAGAAAAGGAACGGAAAGGTGCACAAGCCGGCGCTGCTTCACCAGAACAGCATGGAGGTGTCCTCAACCAACCAGGTGGAAGTGCCAGATACCACCCAGAGCTCACCTGTCTCCATTAGCAGTGGGCTTAACTCTGACCCCGATATGGCCGACAGTCCCGTAGTGACAGGAATGGGCCACGTAGCCTCCGTAATGAACAGCCTGTCTCAGTCCGCCACTGTATTCATGTCAGAGGTCTCTGGAGACCCTGTCTATAGCATGTCTCCTACTGTAGACCCCAACGCTCACCTCTTGGGTGCTGACACGGCCTCTAGCAGTCTAGTATTAGCAGTGACAGCCGACAGTCACAAGTTTGCCTTTGCTGGAGCGGTGGGAGTGGGTTTGGCAGATGCAGGGTCCACAGACGGACTTGCTATGCTGTCTTCAGCCAGCGTGTCTGAAGAACTGGTGCTGTCTAGTAACCTGGAAGCCGGGAATATCAAGCTGCCCGAGACCAACATGAACTTTGACCCCGACTGCTTCCTCAACAACCCCAAGCAAGGTCAGACCTATGGAGGAAATGGGCTGAAAACCGAGGAGAGCAACGGGAGCAGCTGCAGCAACGGAGGGCTGAGGTGTTCTCCACCACTCAGCGACAACGGTTACGGCTTTAACCCCTCTCTGGTGAAGAACATCAAGACGGAGGACACGTCATTTGAACAACAGCTGGCTAAAGAGGGTGGCTATCAGGTTGGAGAAGTGGTGAGCGATGCCGTCGGTATCTCTGGTTCCTCAAGCAGCGGTTCTGGCCAAAACTCTCTGGCTCTGACGCCCACTGGTTCACTGCTGCCATCTGGAGGTGGACTCAGTCCCAGCACCACACTCGAGCAGATGGATTTCAGCGCCATTGATGCCAAGCAAGACTATCCGTCCAGTGTTATGTCAGCAGCAGGTTATGGACAAGCTATCTCCAGCTCTCACTTGGCCCACCAGGGTCACTCCCCCAGCTTCTTTCTGCAAGGTTCTCCACAGTCCCAGACCCACCAGAACAACTCTGGTTCGACCCAGAACTCCCACGACTCCAATGCCTACATGGGTCTGTCTGTCGTCAAGACAGACACGACAGGAACCAACGGACATCTCCATCACCATACCCACCCCAGCCAGCACACTGCCTCTAACTGCAACGGCGGCTCTCCAAACGAACAGAATGGACAGGCTGGGTCGCTCCAGCTTCTGCAGTACCAGAACCGCTTTCCGACACCAGGCCAGGAGCATGAAGAAGTGGGTGGTTTGGACCAGCCAGCAGGAGCAGAACAAGGAGGAGGCGGCGTCCAAGAGAAGGACTCCGATTGTTTGATGAAACCAGGGGACCACTTGCAACCTGGTGGAGGAGGAGAAAACGAGGGTGTAGGGGGCGCAGAGCACTACCTTCAGCAGCCAACAGAAGGTGGTGGAGTCGGGCAGGGATCTGGAGGAGCGAGCGCAAGGCCAGAAAGTGGAACTCTGTGCAACGACACCGAGGGAAATGGAACCAACAACAGCCCCCATCAACAGCTCCAGCCACTCCTGCAAGGAGCCGGTTTGGTGCAGGGGCTTTTCAGCACCGTAGGGTCCCACCAGAGCCTGGGCAGCAGTGGAACCAATGGAGGAGGATCCATGGAGATCAACCTGGACCATTTTGATGTTTCCTTTGGGAATCAGTTCTCAGATCTCATCAATGACTTCATTTCGGTGGAGGGCGGAAGTGGTACGGCAGTAGTGCCGGGCGGCAGCGCTCTCTACGGTCATCAGCTGATGACCCATTCAGGAACAGAGGGGCAGGTCTCTTCTGGAACCGCTGCGCAACAAGGTGCAGACGAAGGAGCTCATGGGGCGAGAGGGTACAATTCTTCGGACCTCTGCCTGCAGCCCTGTTGCAGCCCGCAGTCCACGCAGGCTGGGGCGGTGGCGGGCGAGGCAGGACAGCTATCATACATGCAGGTGGCCGAGGCCGTGTCGGCAGCCGTGGCACATGGGAACATGGCAATGTTACAGGCTACCGGAAGGCTGTTTGTGGTGACGGACTATTCTCCAGAGTGGTCTTATCCTGAGGTGAGTTTGTGACATTTCTGCAGAGCTAAAAAAAAACTCAACTGCTGTAGATGTGTGATAGTATAGCCACCAGATGGCAGCAGAGATGCAGGCAAATGTGCAGGACCAGACAGAAACTGCATTTTCTGAACAGATTTGGTGGGAAAATCTTTTGAAATCAAAGATAGTAAAATGATCAGTACTCTATTATTGGTAGCTAATAATAAAGAAACAAGGGGCAGGGAACATGTAGGGATTTGTGAATGGTCATTTTCTAATTCTTTGGAGTTCTGAAAGCACACAATTCATATGGAAATCAGCCACAATCTGCTTAATACAGGAATAGATTTGAGTCTTGTGAGGTCTGAATGTAAAGCTCAAGGTCTTCTCTACAACAAGTGACGCATTTATTTGTCCCAGAAGCCCTTGGGCCACATGAGACACATGCTCAGCCTATCATTAACATGCCCATTGGCAAGGAAGCAGCCGGACAAATATAGACAGAGGGATATCAGACCTCACGCAACGACACTTCAGCTCTCCTAAATTTTTTCTTTGTTAGAAATAGATATCGTCAGAGATGCATTGTAATTTATGTTTTCTTGTGGTGTACTGACATTCAAATGAATGCAAATTTAGGCCAACAAAATACGTTAGATGAAGAATCTAGATCTAAATTCTAACAGTATAAGCATGCAGTAAATGCATACAATCAATTTCAAGGATGTTGTTGCTTTTGCAAGCTTTAATAGGTTAAATAAATGTAACTATGCTCGTTTATATATAATATTGGTGTATGTTTCTCAGGGCGGGGTGAAGGTTCTGATCACCGGTCCATGGCAGGAGGCCAGCAGTGAATATACCTGCCTGTTTGATCAGATAACAGTTCCAGCCTCTCTCATCCAGCCCGGGGTGCTACGCTGCTACTGCCCAGGTATTTCATCACAGTCACATATACTAACTGCATGTACATATACACTTTTACAATTGTCCTTTTTGAGGGAAAGTGTGATACTGCTACATTTCAGCATCCCAAAGGCATCAAATAAAGTTAAAAATAAATAAAGATAAAAAAAAGCACCAGTCAGTATGCCAAATGCTCCCGAACCAACATCTGATTTTAGAGTCTTCTCCATGCTAAAAATGACCTACATGTGTTAAGTCTTTATATATACTGTAGTCCGTAAATATATAATGTGGTCTTTTGTGAACAAAGAAAGGATTGTTTTTAACAGCTGTCATAGAGAACTCATTAAAATTCCACTGTTACGTAACTAAATATATAAATAAAAACAAAAACGCTCTGAGCCATCACTCTTAACATTGTAAATGGATTGCAAAAGTGCAAACTGAAAGCTCTTTCTTTGCACATAATAAATTCTTGATTTGTGTCTCTTTTCCTCTCAAAGCTCATGACACAGGCCTGGTGACCCTGCAGGTGGCAGCCAGCAGTCAAATAATCTCCAACTCAGTGGTGTTTGAGTATAAAGCCCGTGCCCTGCCTGCCCTGCCCTCCTCTCAACACGACTGGCTCTCACTGGACGGTACGTTTGAGATTTACCTTGTGTTACATCATGTATTGCTGTTAAACAGTTGTGGGTTTTTATCATTTTGCATTGTTTATTTCCAGCCAAACAGTAATGAAATTATGGAAGTTTAATCTATTTCATGCATTGTGAATTGTTTAATTTGCATTTGCATTGCATTGCATATGTTTGTCTGAAAAATCTCTTGATGGCTGATGGCAGATACTTCTTCAAGTTGTGTTTCAAATGACTAGCAGGTGCATAAAGGAAGACTTGGCTGCTGTTAAACTATTGGTTTTGTCTGCATTTTGAATGGGTGGCCAGGTAGTGTTTACGTAATTTAAAAGGATAATAAAAATAACTCACAGAGACTCTGTTCTATGTTCTTTGGGGGGGCAATTAAACTGAGCTGGCTGACTTTGGCCAGTTACTTCTGTAGCACCTTAAGGTCTACAAGGATGAATGCCATCCACATCCGTTGGGTTAGACACTGGAGAATCCTTGTATACTTGTATAACCAGGTTATGTTTGGTTAAAAAAAAAAAAAATTTAAAAGACTGATTAAAGACAGGCTAATTTGTTTTTGTACTCATGGTCTATGTTTCTGTCTTTCATCATTGTCAGTGTTTGTCATTGTCATATACACATACAGTTACAGTATATATGTCTATATGGTGTGTGTGTGTGTGTGTGTGTGTGTGTGTGTGTGTGTGTGTGTGTGTGTGTGTGTGTGTGTGTGTGTGTGTGTGTGTGTGTGTGTGTGTGTGTGTGTGTGTGTGTGCTTTTGTTTATATTACATTGTGGGGACCAAATGTCCCCATGATGTAATATAAACCTGAGTTCACCTACATCGTGGGGACCAGCCAGCGGTCCCCACAATGTAAATGGGTTTATAAATCATATAGAATGAGTTTTTGTGAAAAAGTAAAAGTTTGCACAGTTTCCTGTGAGGGTTAGGTTTAGGGGTAGGGGCAGGGTAGGGGGATAGAATGTACAGTTTGTTCAGTGTAAAATGCATTGAAGTCTATGGAAAGTCCCCACAATTCACAAAAACAAACATGTGTGTGTGTGTGTGTGTGTGTGTGTGTGTGTGTGTGTGTGTGTGTGTGTGTGTGTGTGTGTGTGTGTGTGTGTGTGTGTGTGTGTGTGTGTGTGTGTACATATATTATATACTTGTTAGGTTATAAGCACTATATAGATTTGTTTTGTGATTAAAAAAATCATGGTTTGTTGTTGATTTTCTGAGGGTGAATTTCACAAAGAAATATAGGTCATATTTAATAATAAAAATCTTTATTTTTATAGTGCCTTTACAAAAACTCAAGGTTTTTTCATATTCAGTGTATTTTTAAACTGCAAACAATAAGAAAGCTAGGAGGGGGGGAAACTCCTTAAATTCACTCAGAATTAAAAGAAAATTTATATTTTGCATAAAAATTACAATTAAACACATTTCCCCGGATGTCCTCAATTTTACTGTGAAAAAAACCTCATAGTGTGTCTCTGATTTTAATTCTCATTATTCTCAAAGATAGTTCTCATTAGATTGCCATCACTGTAATGGAGTAATTAAAACCATCCAGTCTGGACACAATCATTCACTTTAATCAGCTGAACTTTTAACCATTTAAATATATCATTTTACATTACAGTAATGAGGATTTGATGTGTTTTTTGTTTTTACACTGGGGGGTACTGTGTTTATTTGTCCAAATAATGTGAACTGATCTTGAAGAACTTAGAAATAAGCTTTGTTTCATATCTCTTTGTGACATTCAGCCCAGCTTCAGCGATTTACACTCTAGATGTATTTGAGGCCATCCCGATGTGAAGTATATTATAGTTAGGTGTTAAGTGAAATTTGGGAATATAAAGAAAAAGAGTGATCGGAGCTGTCTCCCAGCATGTTGTCTACGTGCATCCAGCGCGTTATGTGCGTGGCGCTGAACGACACACCGCCTGGCCTGATTTGTCATAATGCAGAGAGGAGAAAAACAGTTTATCTGCAGCATTGCAGGTACTAAACCACAGGACAGAGGCTGAGAGGGGCAAGAGCAGTAAACCTGCCTCCTGTTGACACAGATTTGTCGCAAAACACCCGTGTGAGCGACCGGCACATTGTTCCAAGCGCTTATATGAGTGATCAGAGCGGCTCCATTGTGTTTCGCTGCCACTCCCAAAAGAAAAACACGTCCACATCCAACCACCACACGACTTCAGATTCGCGCCAAAACGCGCGGTTTTAGTCAAACACCAAAAGCGAAATACTTCAGGTCCAGATGCTGTCGTAAATCGCTATGAAACCAAGCACGTTTAAAAAAATCAAAATCAAAAATCAAATGCGATACGCAAAACTCGAGCGCCGTTTGAAGACAAATGACTGTTACGCGTAGAGCATTAGCGATATAAAAGATACGACAAACGAAAATTACACATTTTTCTATGCAATCGAATGTTTTCCGTTGGAAATGAAGGGCTGTCGTGCCTGCGAGTGTCTGGAGAGCCAGCCGGTGGCGCACGACTGCGCGTAAAGCGGTGCGTAAAGCGCGTACCTGCGGCGGATGAATCCCCGCGTCTCCATGAGCGAGCGGAGAAGATAAAGCATCGGCAGCAGGGATGGGGAGGGAACAGGAGGAGGTGTAGAGGAGGGGGACGAGGGGTCTTTATCTCTCTCCATACACTCTCCGCACTTACACTTTGTTCTATTGTTGTTGGCTCCGGTGCCAAGCGGCTCCTGCGGTTAGTTTGACGCTGGATAGAGAGAACATGTGTAAGTGACAGACAACACGTTGGCTGATTCGGGTTAGTATGCATGATTCTTTTTATACTAACATGAACTTGATCAACATTGCACGGGCTATTTAAAGGCTGTAGTTCTGCGCTCCAAGTGTCAGTGCCTTTGTTATGTGTCCTGCTGTATTCTTTCCCTTGTTTGTGATGTTTCCCAACAGCAGTGTGAGCATTTTCTCCTGTGGAACGATATTTCATTGTCCTGATGGCAGTGTTTCAGAGAGCTCATGGGGAAATAATTACTACATAGACTCAGAGATGCAACATGGAAGTTTCTTAAAATGAATTCTCATGTAATACAACCAGGTCAGACTGTACGTAAAGGCTTGTAAACTTTAACCAACCAGTGTTCTCAGAGACCTCCAGATCTCCTTTGTAAAGCATGTGTTTGCAGTGAGTCAGTCAGGTGTAGTGCGTCTGTCTTCAGCACCACAGGCAGTGGACAGCGACAGTGATGCTGAGAGGATCAGACTGTTGCCCTTCTTCAGATAAGCGGTCCAGAGGGAAAGGACGAATATACTGTGCCATGAAGTTGACCTTTTTTCTAGATTATTCAGAAATCTACAGTGCAATAGTGAGATGCAGTGTTGTTTTGCTGACAGACCTATTAGAATTGTTCTACCAACCTGTTGACAACTTATTGCTTTTGTCTTTGGCCTTTATTATTACGAAGATTATTATTAGTTGTCTCAACTGTGTGTTACAATCTACACATACTAAAATCACATTATAAGTCTAAGAGGATTTCAACCCAACCGAGTCATTTCTGTATTCTTGTTTTGCTGGCCTGCCTACATGCCCTTACAAGGAAACTTGTAACTAGGTCACTATAATCAACCCTAAATCTACAGTTCAAAGTTCCTCGTTCTGCTTAGATGAGATTTCCTGTGGAATTCTAGGAATATTACGGTCATGGCTTGAGTCCGCTAATGGAGCGCCCACACAGATCTGTCCCGTCCGTGCTGTTTGTGCTCTCGGTTGAGATTAAACAGTTTTTTGTTTGTATGTCTACTCTCCAAGCAGTCTGAACCAGTCTGGATAACCTGAGCAAGTACAGTGTAGTGCTGGCTTTTAGTACCATGTGTAATTAGAGTACACAACCCTCTGTGGAGATTCTGTGTTTTTATTTTGTGCTCTGTGTGTGTGTGTGTGTGTGTGTTGACTTGTAATGGTCATTCAAAGCGGATGCTCATCTGTAAGCTTTTTTCTCTGTAGCAATTTTTCAGTCAGTTTCATTGTCAGCAGTATCTTACACATTTTGCAAAATTCATTGGATGGATATATTGACCACAGTACATTGAGTATTTTGGGGTCAACCGATTATCGGCACGATATTAAGCATTTTTATGGTTGTCGTTATCGGTCATTTTCAAAACCGCTTTGCCAATAAAATAATTTAATTTTGCCATTGAGATCTTGTTATTCTTAATTTTGACATTAATTTTCATTTTTACAACAGACATATATATCAGTTCAAAATATCGGTTATCGGTCTACTTGATCTGTAATAATCGGCATCGGCCCTGAAAAACACATATCGGTCAACCCCTCATTTTAAGTGCAGTAAAACTCTTTGAAACCATTTGTTTTTGAAAGCCCGTTACTTGCAGATATATATACATAAACATAAGGACGTAAAAACAGAAGTGTTTCAGTTTTCAACATTCAAAGTCTTTGTGAAGCTTTTGTTTGTCTGAGTTCTCCAAAGTTCTGGTTTGAGGCTGTACATATCTTAAAAATCTAGATCAGAGACCTTGAACGCGAGTTCAAATTGCTAAAATGGCATGGTCTGTTGAGTTGTTTTTAAGCAGAAGAGATGTTTCAGGTTAGATGAGGAAAGTTCATAAAAATAATCAGTGCTGGGTTTATGACTGACAGAGAAATAATGGCATTATCATAACAGCCTCGCGTCTGTCCAATTCTATCCAAAACGAGCACCTGTTCCTGGGTCATGATCTACCAGATCTACCAATGTCCACAGCATTATCCCAGCTTTGAGTCCATGCTGAGCTAAATCCCCTTAAGACAAAATCATTGCACATTATCAGTTAAATCCTGTCAAAACAGACATTTGTGTGATTTCGTTTTTTTTCCATTTCTGGTCGATGCATTTAGTGATGGGCTTAAACAGGATATCAGTCTGTTATAGATTTAAAGCAAATCCTTGTGGAAATGCTCAGCAGAGCATGAGCTCTGTCTATTTTATACCCTAAAAATAAAAAAGAAAGTCAATATGCTCTCTGAGCTCAGATGTAACAAATATAGAGATATGCTCAGGAGAAAAACTATATAGCAATCATCCAGTATTCAATAAGTAATCAAGACCATCATAAACATCTTATTTTGTCTCCACGTTATTATTTCTGACGTAGATATTTAAGATGCATTTATTTAATGCTGTATAATTGTCATTAATCTGCAGGCTATAAATGACATTTTATTTAAGAGGTGGCAGCTGTTTTTCATCAAATGATGGAGAAGAGTGTCACAACAATGCAAATGCATCTTGTAGATTCATGCACTTTCATGATTTTAAAGATATTTGGATTGCATTGTTGGAGCAATGCTGTACAGTCTCGATATCATGGTAGTATGGTGCTTCTTCCAAATCAGTGCTCCAAACTGGCCTGCATGCATTTGCACTGTAAAAGAAATTGCATTCTGCACTAATTTTGCACTTTTACCTAATATGCAAAACAAGACTGCCAGCAGGTGCAGTCTAATGTCCTAGCCATATGGATTCATTGTCAAATGCTTGTTTAATTTCTGATGACTGTATAGCTCGTAGTCTCTTTATTACCAATCTCAGGCACAATAAACCGCAACAGATCTTCAACAAGTGAGTGATTTTGAGCCCCTGTTGCGCTTGTAGCTGTAAAGTGGTGCAGAAGCCCCCACTCTCAAGAGCATGATGCAACTGTGATGAAATAGAGAAACCGGCTTGGGCTCTCTGCATTAGGATATTACCATGAGATACTCAAACATCCACCGAATAGAGAGTTTAGTCCTTTCAGTCAAGGCTTGTGCTCAACCACATGAAGTCCGCTTGATCAGGAGAGATACCCAGGCCAAAGGAGAAGCACCAAGGCTGATGTAACATCTTCTGGAAAACGGTAACCGAGATTGGCACAGTCTGTTTAGTACTGTTTAGGGGGATTTTTTTGGACTCCTTTGGGCTAGTTCATGCATGAGCTTCGTCATTGGTCTGTGTTAGTGAAGGTTGTTGTTGGTTGCTTAGGAAATCGGGAAGTCTGATTTATGCACACAAATACAAGATGTAATTTTAATATACTTGTAAACAACAGCTTGATGTGTATTTAAAGCTTTTTGAGGAATCTTGATCTTTTTAAAGTTCGTATTAAAAGTTCAACTTAATTGTTGGAACTGATAAAGCTGTATGATGGTTGATTTTTGCATGCATTGGTTTGTTTTGGCATGTCTTAAAAGCTGATTTTTGTATAGGAATTCTGATAAATTGGGCCACATTTTGACATTGAAACTACTGCGAAAAAGTGGTCCAATTACCTTGAATTCACCTTATATATTCACCTGAATACAGCCAAAGCAAATAATCTCGCTGCATCAATTTTCCGTAAACATATTCCCCATCTCTGCATTAATAAACATGAGTTTGGTCTGTCTGTTTTGAAATGCTGCCCCTCAACAGTTTTAGGGTTGACACAAAGCTTTCAAGTGTTCTGTTGCCTGGCTGGTCTGCTGGCATCTGATTGGTCGTCTCCAGGCTGCTGGAGGTGTAGTAGAGCGTTGATTATGTCACAGCCCCGTTGTAGAGCAATTTGGTCCCTCCTCCCCTTTCCCCTCCCCCCAGCCTACATGAGCGTACGTGTGCCGCATTCTGAGTGGAGGGAGAGAAAAAGAGAGAGAGAGAGAGAGAGAGAGAGAGAGAGAGAGAGAGAGAGAGAGAGAGAGAGAGAGAGAGAGAGAAAGAGAGAGAGACAGCCAGCCAGCCAGCCAGCAGCAGGTGGAAATGACATCATCTGCACTGCACCAACACTGCAGTAGTGTTTGAACAAAGCTGCACTGGAGCTCCACTCAGAGCTGCTCTTTTTGTCTGCAAGGGTGGATGTTTGTGGGGGAAAAATACAGAATCCAATGCATATGTGTCTGTCCATTCATTAGAATTTGATTCACTTTCATCACTGTGTGTGAAACAGAACTGGTGTCAATATGGAATTTGCAAGAAATTTTCCTTGATGTTACAAAACAATATATTATGAGCTTATGTACAAGAACCTGCAAGTTGCTGGAAACCATTTTTTTACCATTTGATATTATTTGATATGGACAGATGTACATGGATCAGTGAGTAATACTGATGAATGTTTGAGATGTTGAAGAGGAGAAATGTCTAATAAATGTAATCTTTGTATTTATGTTGGTTTTGTAAAATTAAAAAATAAATAAATTACTGTTTTTAAGAATTTCATTTTATAAAAAAAATAAAATAATTTCAGCTTATTTGTAGTAAATATTTAAAAAAAAAAACATAATAAAAAAATAAGCATCATATAACTGACCCATATAGGATATTGAAGTGAAATTTGCAACACATATTACGTCTTTAAATTGACTTATTTTCTGAGTTAAACAGGATATAAAAAATATAGGACGGGGCTAATGTTTTGCTATTCATACCAGTGATTTTCCACAAGCTACAGCAGAATACTGCAGTTGAAATACCTAGTAGAACCAGTGCTGCCAGTGTGTATACACGCACCTATAAATGGCATTGGTGATGTCAGCCAACAATGAAAGATTACAAAGACAAACTTTTTTTTTTTCTAAGGAATAACATGCAGTGGTGAATCGTGCACAATAAGACCCGTGTTCTCCTTGTGTTGTAAGCAGATAACCAGTTCAGAATGTCCATCCTGGAACGCCTAGAGCAGATGGAGCGAAGGATGGCAGAGATGGCCGGTCAGCAGCAGCAGCAACAGGGCGGTGGAGGACCCTCTGAGAGCGGAGGAACCGGAACAGGAGGTGGAGAAGGAGGAAGAAACAATTCGGAACAGGCACAGGTATCATTTTGAGCTACACTCTCTTGCTCCAAAATAATGGATATCACCATTAGATTATTAGAACTGACTTGGTTCTTTATTGTTTGCTGTAGTTCTCACCAGGTCAGGGTCAGAGCCAGGGTCAAGGTCCGGCTGGCAGCTCCTTTGAGAGCCGTGTAGTGGTAGTTTGTGAGAAGATGATGAACCGTGCCTGCTGGGCCAAGTCCAAGCACCTGATCCACTCCAAAACGTTCCGGGGCATGACTCTTCTTCATCTGGCAGCTGCCCAGGGCTACACCACCCTTATTCAAACACTAATCAAGTGGCGGTGAGTATACTGATTGCATACTGGCACTAAATGCCCATATATATTGCATATACATCATTCACCTGTTCTGTATTGTGCTCTATGATGTTTGATTTCACAGCACTAAGCATGCAGACAGTATTGACCTGGAACTTGAGGTTGATCCTCTAAACGTGGATCATTTTTCTTGTACCCCACTAGTGAGTATTCACAATAGATCATGTTACCTTAATCACAATGCCAAGTAGTTTCACAATGAGTTGTTTCATACAGAAGGGGCCGAATATGGCATACAAATGAAATGCAAATCAATTTTCTTCTGTTCAGATGTGGGCTTGCGCTTTGGGTCATATGGAAGCAGCAGTGGTTTTGTATAAATGGGATCGGCGAGCTTTGGCCATCCCAGATTCTTTGGGTCGCTTACCGCTGGCTATAGCCCGATCCCGTGGCCACACTAAGCTGGCCGAGTGTCTGGAAAGCCTACAGAGGGAGGAGCAGCAGTCAGGAGCACTGACTACAACTGCCAGCATGCCTTTCTCACCATCTACTGAGGCCTCAGCTGCAGAGGGATGGATGAATGTTTGGGGTACGGAGACATCTTCAGTTGGGCTGAAAGAAAGCAGCATCCCTAGTTCTGCTTCCAGCTCCAGCTCAGGTGAGAACTGGAATCTTTCATTCTGTCTGGACTGTCTATCTTCAAAAGTCTTTCATGTGCATGTTGAGTTGGTTTGCTCTTCTTCCAAAAAGTTAAAAAAAATAATCATAGCAAGAACTTGCATGAACAAATTAGTATTTTGTAAGGAGATGGGTCAGGTTGAGTGATTCAACTTGGTGAAGCATTCTTTCTCTTAGACACTTTCTTCATACCTTTGCAGACTTAAGGAGACCCAGGTCGGAACCATCCAGTTTCTATAGCAGTGTTAGTCACGGGGATGCCCCATTGAGCAAGAAACACAAACCCAACCCAGAGACCCTTCAAACTCGGCCCAGCAAATCCTGCTCTGCCCCTCTCGGACTAGAAGAACAGGCCCACAAGCCTAAAACGTGCCCTTCCAAACCGAGGGAAGGTACTGTGGAGAAAGAGCAGGGAGATGGTGAGCAGTCTCAGACTAAGCTGGCCTCAACTTGTGGAGGTGGGCGTTGGGGTTCCAGACAAGCTGCGGGACGCAGAGTGCCAACTGTAGGACTTGGCAAGGAAAGGCTCGCAAACAGACTGAGGTTAAGAGAAATTGCTAGTGCAGGAACAATCTCTGATCTGCGTACAAGCCAAGAGGATCTGGAGAACACAGGAGACCTGCAGGTGAGGCTTGGAGAAGGTACTTTGACACAAGTAGCCAAAACTGCTTCTTTTGTAGTGCTATAAGTCTGACAGATCATGCAAAAGTACTGGCTTCTGTCTAGTGTCTCAGTGGCAATGTTAGCAATCTTGTGTGTCCTGTAAACCACTCTACAGTTACTGGTGCAATTTTAAAGGTACCTAATAATTTGTTTCAGAACATGAACATGATGACTTTAGCGGAGGAAGTCATTGAGGCGACGTCTGACCGCATCAAGAGGGAAAACTTTGTTGCATCAGACACTTCACTAGATGGTGTTGGAGTCAGCAGCACTATGAGCTGGTTGGCCAGTTACCTTGGTGATGCAGAGAGGTGATTCATCATAAAGTTGATCTATTTTCAAGAATGATAGTTAAAATCTCTTTGGGTTCTTGTATGTAATTGTTTTCCCAATCATTCCCAGGTTCCTGTTTAACAAGCCCCTAACTCACTCTCCCGGCCTGGCCCCAGTCCACGGTGGAGGACAACCGGAACTAGACGGTCCTCTTGGGAAGCTTGGCTTTCAGTCCCCTGCTGAATGGACTGCACTTCTCAACGCCTCCCACAACAAGGAGGAACGTGACCTGACCCAGCTGGCCCTGTCTGATCCTGAACAGAGAGAACTTTACGAGGCAGCCCGCCAGGTCCAGAACACCTTCCGCAAGTACAAGGTAGGGCAGGGCTTCACCCAGGTGCCAGTCACCAGGTGTCACCTATGCAGGTTATTAGTGGTGTGTTGCCAGTGTTCGTGATGGTCCGGTTTCATTGGTGTATTGTGTTGTGTTGTATGGAGTTCCTGGTATAACTTAAGGTATAATAATCCAGATCTTTGCAGTCCTGTGACATGAAAGGTGATATGATTGTTGTGGTGTGCGCTCAAAAGGCAAAGATAGGGTCAGTGTTGTTGACAAGCATGGGGAAATTTGCTTGAGCTTAGCATGGCCTTGCTATAAGGAATGATTGCATTGTTCCCTCTATCTATCTGTCTGTCTTAATGGGATGCGCGGATATCCCTGAGTCCACACCACATTGATTGTTCAGGGCAGATTTCTCCCAGTGTTCCGCTGGCGCGCCGTGCTCTGAGGAATAACCTTCTCCCAGGTCTCAGAGCATATCGACGCAACTTTGCCAGTCTAAGAGGACACCTTGGCCAGGCACAAAAGGAATCAGATGGCATCATCTCTGTGGCCTTGCAGGCCTCCTTGTGAACACTAATCTCTCTCCTGTCCTCTCCACCCTACCTTATCCCCCTCTTCCCCCATCCTGCAGGGTCGTCCGCTTCGGGAGCAGCAGGAACTGGCAGCTGCTGTTATTCAGCGCTGTTATAAGAGGTATAAACAGGTAAGTCGAGACACTCAAAAACAGTGTACACTTTTGAATGGTCAGTTTTTAAAGGCTTTACAAAAATGCCTTCCTCTTTCTTCCTCAAGCTGACATGGATAGCCTTGAAGGTAACACTTCCTGCTTCATTTATAACCTATACTGCTTTGAACTGGAAGTTTGTTAGTGGTACTTTATCACTATTACTATTGCCTATACTTAGGGTTATGGATTTGAACAAACTTGTAGTGCTACAAAGATTAATGCTAGCTTAAGTCATGCAGCTTGCTAAGAACTGATTAGTTATTTAGCTACTTTTCCAAACATCCTGACTTATGAAACAGTAAAACGGGCAAAAAAAATCCATAGTCTTGCACTGAAGGAGGGACACAATCCACATCTTGAGACTTCTGAATTGAGCCAGTAAGCTACCATTTATCAATGACCTAGCTGAAAACAACTAAGCAACTGTCAGCCACCCACATGGCATCAAAAGCCGTGTTACTTGACCGCAGGGACCAGGGTCTAAATGAAGTTACGAAGTTTAAAAATTTCCCCCTCAGAAAGTCCCTGCTCACGAGGTAGTACTTTTAGTACTAGGTAGTAAGTTCAGGAACTTTCGGCGGTGGGACTTGGGCGCTAAACATGCTGATTATTGGACTTTTAAAAATATGACAGATGGACCGACGACGAGGTTCAGGCTTTATTAAGCTTACATGCGGAGGACGAAATCCAGCAGAAACTAGAAAATCGCGTGTAGTCCTACGTCACCGGCCTAATTTGCCTAGTCTTCACGGTACTTTAGACCACAATGGAAACACAGACAGCCACAGGTCTGGGGGGGTGGTAGTGCCTGGGACAAATTGTTCCGGGTAATTTCAGTAGAAACACGGCTTAATATAATGTTGATGATGAAGTTTGGGAAGGGTATTTGTTTTGCAATAGCCAAGTGGCTAATGGTATATTTGGCTACAGATCTTTCTTTCGCTCTCATGTGACACAAGTTTCTTTCTCTGTCCTCTTGGCAGTATGCACTTTATAAGAAGATGACGCTGGCCGCCATCCTTATCCAGAGTAAATTCCGCAGCTACCACGAACAGAAGAAGTTCCAGCAGAGTCGCAGGGCAGCCGTGCTGATCCAGCAATATTACCGCAGCTACAAAGAGCTCGGCCGGCCGAACCCACGCAGCCGAGCCACTGCAGCTGCACTGGTGCAGCACAAACTCAGGTACAAAGCATTTGGTACAGGGCAAACCTAGTGGTTAAAAATATATGGCCTTGTGTATAACAAATCAGAATTTATAAAAGGAACTTGGTGTAACAAACCCACACTGTACCTGGTGTGAGCACTTTGGCACCTCCAGTAGCTAAGTCATGAACTAAATAATGATTCAACACTTCCCTTCTTTATATTAATCTTGCATAATAAATGAAGGGCATTAAAATTGCAAGAGGTTTTATACATTTATTGAGTATCATTTCACCCCAAGTTACTACTAAGGGACTGTTCCTAAAGTGTCTAAAGTGTACCGTCTTTTTGGATGAATAACTAAGTACGTCCCAGCACTTCAAATGTGACACACTGCCAAGTCAACTTCCTGAAGAATGGCAGCATTCAAAACCCTCCTGTTTACTTTAAGAGACAATCTGTTGTTGAAACAGCGCCAGTCAGACCCTAGGAAATAATTTACTTCACTAACAGTTTGAGTCCACATAGAAGCATCGTTATTTTTGTATGCCATTTGTTGTTGCACAACTTGTTGCAGCAATTGCAGTTTGATCCTTAATTGCTGATGTTTTCTGGGAGAGCAGCTTATTACTTTTTCTGTATACTTGGAGTTAAGGATTTGAACAAACCCCTAATCCTAAGCATTAGGGTGCATCTCGCCATAGCAGAGATTTTTGTCCATGCATTTTTCTTCTAGAAATGTCTGGTTTAACTTGCCAGTGTGCATAATCACTCATGCTGATCATTTTGTTTTAGAAGCAGTTTACTGACCAAGAGACAAGACCAGGCTGCCAGAAAAATCATGCGGTTTCTGCTGCGGTGCCGTCACAGGTAGGCCAAGCGCGAGAACTTCCACCAGGTGCATGGTGTTCCTACGGCCCTGATGTTCTTCTAGCTTGCACACAACTCACACTACTTGCATCTTTAAGATGACTTAGTTTTTAATAGCCTGCCATTTAAAAAGGTAACGAGACTATTGCCAGGAATCATAGGATAGCAACAGACAAACCTTGGTGTTTTCATGGCTCTATTAGAAAGCCCTGTTGTGTTTGGTCCCATTTCCTCAACCCAACCCGTACCTCAGTGTGTACTAATAGCTGTCTGGTGTTGTTTTGCTGTTTATGCAAAGCCCCTTGATGGACCATAGACTATTCAAACGGGTGAGTGCAGCCTCAGTAAATCAGTTCGTACCCCTTGATTTCTCTTCTTTTATCTCCCTGTCTCTCCCTTTTCTTTCATCTAGTTCTCCGTTTTCTATGTCTATGTACCTTGATTTCAGACTCTACTGTTCCCTATGACTCTATCTGTCCTTTCTTTCCCTCTAATCTTTTATCTTATTTTCTCTATTGCTTTATGCCTGCATGCATGACGGCTGACTGGAGCCCGAGTTGACTGAGCCTTATATGAGAGAGAGAGGACTATGGATCCAACTAACAAATAAATATAGTTGAAGCATTAATGGCAAAACTAACAAAGCACTCTCTCTCTCTCTCTCTCTCTCTCCCTCTGTCTCTTTTTCTCTCTGTCTCTCCTTCGATCCCTCTATCTTCCCAAAAGTCTCCTCCATCTCTCGTGTAATGAGGATGCTTATGACAACACTAAGGACTGCTGGGTAGTGCATTTGGCAATTGCATGATGCTAAAGATATGGAGGCCTTGCTTCTATCAGGGCATGCTTGAAATAACATCCCTTTCTCTATGGAAGAGGAAATGTCTTGAATGCCTGGCTGCCTGTTTTATACATCTCTTTCAGCTTTTATAAGCTTGATTTGGGGGCTGAGGGTGGGACGGGGTCAAACTGTGAGCTAAAGATGTGTTCGGGGGTTTAAAATGTCTTTAAAATGTTGGATACTGTAGAAGTATAACATGATGACAAATATAAATATTTCATTAGGAATTTGATGTAATTTCTGTGATGTATTGTGCATGAATTGTAGAGTTATGTATTGTCACACTTTCTAGGTTATGACCCTATAATATTAGTGTTAAGATGGATGGTTTACTTTGGATTTAAAGGCCAGGGATCTATTCCTGAGGTTTTTATTAATTTATAATAATAATAATAATAATATGTGTTTGCTTTTTCTTATCTGATTATAGACTGTTAAATGTAAAAAGTAGATATCAAAGAAAATAATTTTTCCCACAGATTTATAAAATGCCACAATTCTATTAAAAGACATTTGTTCTATACAGCAGCCAAAAAGTATTTGGACACTTAAATCACACTTAAAATGTGTGAATGTCATTGGATTAGATGCAAAACCAAGTATCATATGTGCTCAAATTCTGAGCTAGTTTTCAGAGCCGTTTTTGCCTTGACTTTAAGGACATGTTCCACTAATGTTTGACAGATGTTCATTTTAAAGAGTATATCTGCTGTTTTAATTATTTAAACCTTCTGTTCTGCTTGAAAAGTGTGCTATCTTTCTTTAAAATAAATGACTATTGCTTTGATATTATTGTTATCGAATGCAATGACATTCAGACATTAAGTGTGCCTTAAGTGTCTAAATGTTTTTTTAAGCCGCTGTATTTGTGTCCTGTGTTCCTTGAGGAATTTTGTCATTAATAGCGGGGTGTATTTGTTGTTCTTTGCTGATTCCAGCGAGGATACACTAATGAAACTGGCAGGTGTATTGGCTATTGGTCTGTGATTCCTCTGAGGGCCCAGAATGCTTGTGAACTATCAGGCTAACTCTGCAATACTCTGTTTTTTGGTCTATTTTCAGGGCGAAAGAATTGAGAAAGGCCAAGGAACATGAGAGCGCCGCAAAGAGCACCGTCGCAATGTAACATCTCCGAGCGGACTCTTTCTCTTCCTCTTCATTGCGTTTTTACAAGAGATGAACAATTTACGAAAAAAGCAAAAATTATTCAAGAAGTGGAACACGGAAGATCATCGGAAATGTGACGGTCGAACTCTAGCAGCGTTGTGACTGATTCTGCTCCTGCATTGTGTGTTTTCTCGCTACGGATGAAATGAAATCAAGACTATTGGGGAAATATGACATTATCTTCATGGCATTTTTGCACTCTTCATAGTTTTTTTTTTTTTTTTAGATTACAAAAAAGGAAAAAATAGAACGAAGACCAAGGAGCAAAGGCTTTTTATTCCGACGACGCTTGTAAAATATCACGCGACACGAACAGACAGAAGGCAAAAAAAAAAAAAAAAAAAAAACGTCATGCTGGAAGCTGCTTCAGATTACATTTTTATATTTTGAAAGGAAAAAAAAATACAACAATCAGTTTGGGAAAAAAAGAACAAAACCTAGAAAATGTAAACCAAAAAAAAAAAAGGCCTCATTTCAGTGACCATATGCATGCAGAGTATTTGAAATCTCCACGAATCTTTGTTTTTGCAAATGCTGTCCGTTCATTCAAAGGGAAGCCTTCATATGAATGTAGATGGGGTCAGGGCAAAAATGCTGGGTTTGAAATATCAGTGTCTTACCTTTGTCTTTATGGGGGTTAGGGGACTTCTGACGACAACTTGGGGAATTGAAGCAAAGCCCTCTGGGTAACCTGTTTCGTGTGCACTGTTTTCGACTTTCTTATGGGTCCTTTTCTTAATGTCATTTTTGCTGGCCTGACTTTGTGTGTCCCGTGTTTGTTGAATTGAATCTGGATACCGTGCATGTGTTTGAGCGAAACGCTCCTGCATGCTGACGTAAATGTTTTGTGTTTTATTTTCATTCATTCATATTGGTGATATTGTGGCACCATCAAACTAGCCCGTATAAGCCCAGCCCTATGTTGCCTGTTTGTTTCCAAATATATTGTTATAAAGACCATTATTTTTATATATAGTTCAGTTCATTTATTTACATTATTGTTTTTTGCCTTTAGCATTATTGCATTGTTTTTAAAACCTTAAATAATCTCCAGACCTTTTTTAATGTGAATTGTACTATCAATTGTTGCCACAGCGCCAGACGTATATTTGCAAAGGTTATCTTCCATTTGTGTGTGTGTGTGTGTGCGTGTGCGCGTGTGTGTGTTGTGAAACGTTTCTTCATTGTTACTGTTTGTTGATTTCAAAGAGCTCCGGAAAGCCGCCACAAGCTTTTACCCATGGAGTTTCACTGAACATTGCCTTGACTTCTTGACTTTTTGAAGGGTCCCTATACAGAAGCTTAAAAAAAATCCTTATTTTTGACTATTGAGTGGTCCCTGTACATATTGAAGATGGGTGAAGGAACATTGATAGCCAGAAACTTTTTCCGAAGAGGATTGTATTTAAGAATATATAGTATTTTATTCATAAATTGGATTATAACACATTAAGAGACGAACAAAAAAAAAAATCTATTGTATAGTTTTCTTTGAACACCCAAGATGTACGGTTGTATTGTATGTAAATATTGTAAATATTGGTTGCGAAGAAGGAGCCATGTGCATGAAACTTTAAGACATTGAACATAATGTAAAGATAAAATGTAGTGGCAATGGATTTGAGCAACTTCACTATAAGACTCTGTTGGAAATGTTCTTTCACAGAACATTCTCTGAAGCATGACATGATTTCACGATAAAACCGTAGATTTAGCGGAAGAGCCAAACAAATCCGTCAGACGCAACTGGATCTTTCTTTTTCAGGGTTAGTGAGAATTACCACTGGTGACCAGTCAATCCAGTACTACAGAACATAAATAAGCTATTCCATTGAGAAGCAGGTTATTGGAAGAACTAGTATTGAATGACCAAACTTCAGTCACTCACGCACCCAACAGTTACAACTATGATACAGAGGATGAAATGTCTCCACGGTTTTTGTCTTGTATAACATGACTCGAAAGTGTTCTCACATTTTATCATCTACTTGATCTCCACATGAACAATGGTATTGGATGGAGTTAGCAGGTTCAAAAGTAGGTCATGTAATTAAAAACGATATTGATTTGAGGGTTGTGAATGGTTATTTCTAGCAGGCGATTCCCACACACGTGCTTACATGCCACATTCAAACAGGAATCAAGTGAATAAGGATAAGTATTGTGAATGTAGCTCAAAACACTGAATCTACAACTGCCATGTGTTCATATTACTCTTATTCATAGCCTTATTTTGAATTTCTTCATTTCTTGGGGGGCTGCTACCAACATTCAAAAACCCCATGGTTGAGTCACGCAAAATCACATTGATTTCGTTTCTACTTTTTTTTTGTTCTTTTATGCTCATGTCAGCGCCACATTGTTCACAAATTTCTCTGAAAAGGAAATTTGAGACTAATCGACCCCCTGAATTTCCAAAGCGATTTCAGCTGACGAGAGGCATCATTTTAACTTACACCAGCACATTTTGCCTGTTAAAAAAGGAAGGATGAGGAAAGAACGTGGTGCTTATCTGCTGAATTATAGTTGTATTTCAATTCCCCACAAAAACATTTTCCTCATGATCTCAGAGACTCAATATCAGTATTATTATAGAAAGTGCCTAAACATTCAACCAATATCAGGAGTGTGTTCCTAAAGAAGTCGATATGAACCAATTGCTCTTTTTTTAATGGTATGCAACGCTACAGGCTGGTTTTACTGTCCAAACAGGAGCCCAGGTCTATTTCCTCCTCTCGCACCCTTCTCACTCCTTATACGTGGATGCAGAGTAAAGGCACCTGCCATTTTGTCCCCCAGTCATTCTCAGATTACGTGTCCAAAAATGATGCTAAAGCGACCCAGTAACACACTATGCATGCTTTCATTCTTTCTTTCATTTCGTGTACTTTTCTTTCTCTTTTTCCATGTCGGATCGAAACTGGGCCAGGAAAGTAGGACGTGCTCATAATTTCATCCGGAAACCATTGCTAGATTCAAGTCGGAGCACAACCGGCGAGTTGGCCCTTTTTTTTTATTCATCCAACGATAAACTTCAGGAAAATTCTAAGCGAGAGTCAGAATTCACCAGGAAAAGCTGTTTATGGATCACCGGGTATATGTATCTCAGTAACTTTCTGTTTGGGTCATTCATCTTGGGGGACGGAAAAATCCGCCTCCCTTTTGTAGTTTTACTCAGGGTGCTAAAACAGGGAGAGGGTGTTTAGCATGGAGACTAGTTTAGATTAGATTAGGTTAAGTCTCCAGGTTCAGCTCAGAATCAACAGGAGAAACCACTGGGATTCGTTTGTACGTTACTACAACGTTCACTTTGTTACAAACCACTGCTTTCAGAGACAGACTGTCACTCGGGTAACAGGATAGACCGTGTATGTTTATAGAGTTTTTAGACCATTTTTCCAAAACTGAGCAGGTATCATTGTTCGTGCAGGTATCATCGCTCATTTAGTATTACCATATCCCCATGGGATTGGGAATGCATGATAAGTATACCTCAGCGCCAAATACCTTCAGAATAAGGTGGGAGATCCCGTCCTCCTACGAAACAGCTCAGTACACGTGCATCCTACGTCTCGACCGGATCATGCTTTCTGTATTTTTGCATCAGATAAGAGAAATATGCACTTTGTACAGCTCACCATCCGAGTTGAATTCCCTCTCCGAGCCCTGGTACGTTATAAGCGTGTGCGTGTATGAAAACGGATGACCACGTGAGCACGCGTGAAGGTTTTAGCAGCTGAACGAGGGAAAACACTATTGGTGCAGTTGGAAGTTTGTACGATGTCCTAAATCCTCTCTTTGGAACTCCGGAAATGCAGGTTAGGCTTAAACTGAACCGAAAAACCACTCGATTATAAGCTTTTCACTTACAAGTACAGAGCAATAAACACTTTGTTTTTTAGCTGAGCTCTTTGGGTTGAAGGAATATGGATAAGTAAAACATTTAAAAGAAAAAATAAATAAATTGGGACATGCTTAGTTCACTTCCTCTTATGCAATTACAGGTACACAGAGAGAGGTGTTCAGTGGTCTGTGGACATTGATTTCATATTTCCCAGCCCTAATGCACGTTTTCATCATTTTAAAATGAAGATAAGAAAAAAAAAAAGATAAAATATGAGCCCATATTTCTTACAGGGCAGTGGGCTTTCAACACTCTGCATGTGAAGCTAGTATTAGACCTCTGTTTTCCCCTCTATCTCTATCTCTCTCTTTCTCTTTCATGCTTTGTGCCCTTCGTATCCTCCTCCTCCTCCTCTTCCTCCTCCAATGAGTTTCGCCTCATGTTCTGTTTTCTCTGCCGTTTCCCTCTTTCTGTCCTTCTTGTGAGTTTTATTTATTTACTTTGATTTCATTTAATTTGTTTTTTTGTTTTGTAACTGTGCATGTGAGAGCATCACTGAATTGTTGGATATGTTTTAAAAAAATAAAAATAAATAAATATTCAGCTGCTGAAGCCATGCAAAACATTTTGAATTGCCCTTAAAATATGGAAAAATGTTTTCTGAATGCTTTATATAATTTCTGCTGTAAAATAAAATCTTAAAAGAGAAATGTTTCTCATTCTGTCCCTTTTTTCTGCAACTTTTCTTTGTTTTTATGATGGAACTTTTATGAACTCCCTATGAACCAGCAGTTCACACAAACACAATCTCGGTTCCTCTCATCACTGGAATGCTAAAAAGTGTTTGCACCACTATACTTAATATAATAATTAATATTTTAATTATAAACACACACACACACATATATTTAAATTTATTAATATATATATATATATATATATTTTTTTATAGCAAATATATAGTATACCTACTATAAGTTTTTTTATCTATATATTCATTTATACATTACATTACAACTTTACTTAAATGTAGGTTTATTTCTATATTATAAATTATAGTAATATACAATACAGTATTCTATGGTTTTATCTATATATTCATTATTATTTTATGCAAATATTAATATGAAAAGTAACTTTCAACTTCTTTCTGGAATTTTTCTCTGTGCACGCGCACGCACTCTCACGCGCTCACAGTAGTATCAGCGGGGCCTTCACACATCAAACATCAACTCAACAAACATGTAAGTAAAACTACACTAATATTCCTCGTACGAGCTCTCTGATTTTAAATACCTATATATATATGTAATATCTCGTTTTACATGGTTATGAATATCTGAATGTCACTCTTTCTGGGTGTGTTTGTAATTGTTTTGTTGTGCTAATGGGTGTGAATGCGACTAAAGCAACAGGTTAGCTTAGCAGGTTAGCTTCCTGACTTCATATTCACTTTTATTCACTTTTGGTTATGGATTACGTTTTAATTAAGTCTCTTTTAGTTGTAATTGGCGCAAATGACGCCAACAGTGAACTTTATTGTTAGTTAATTAAAGAGTTTTTGACTGTTCGTATATCCGCTACATGCTAACGGCTAACAGTTTTTTTCTGACAACAAAGTTTGTAAAAACTTTGAAACATTAAACTTAGTCTAAATACAGTCATTTTACAATTATAATATCATATTTGGGTTGTCTTCGTTGTTTATAAATTATATAAATTTATCTTTTGACTATTTAATGCGGATGCAATACGCCGTTAGCAATGTTGCGGCGGAAATGTATACGTTAGATTTATTATATAACGATTAATAAAATATAATTAAAGTTAAATTAACTTCACCAAGAATGATTTCACATAATTTCAACAGCCTTTATTTCAGTTCAGTAAATATGCTTTGATTGAATGTTGTAGACTGGTATTTTTGGTGACGTACTATAATCAGTATAAACATACGGGTATATTAATTATAATAAATATATTCATATTTATTTAAAGGTATATTTTAACCTCTTGGTTGATTCCGGATTTTAACATGAGTAAATGAATAATTTCCTTCCCCACATAATATAAACATCCTCTAATGAACTTTAAAATTAATGTTATGTTCATATTAAATGCACTTAAAGTATTGGTTTTGTAATTATGTTTATTGATTTATTAATGAAACTTAGTTATGAAGTATTCACCATTTATTGCTGTATTGTACAAGTTAGGAAACTCATGTTTATAGAGTTGATCTTTATTTAATTCACCCTCATGGTGTTTGTTCTATTCTGAATCAGAGATAAAGATCAGTGCCGAAATGTAAAAAGTCATCCAGTGGTTAAACTCCTCAGCTTTCAGTCATGTTGCAATAAACAAGGGAAACTTGTGCTGTGTATGTAGGTTAGAAATGCTAAGCTGCTGTATAATAATAACAGCTCTTATAAACCGATAACCTCAGGACATTGAGACCGATGACACTGTCCGTGATGGGAGTGATGCTGAGAATAACACACTGAGCTGTTGCGTGTGTGTCAGTTTATGCCTTGGATGTTGCTGTTGGCATGATGATGTTTAACGCTGGACATAGTTTACCGTTTTGGACAGAATTTTTTATAAAATTATTTGGAAATGTAATAGTTTAAGTGGAATAGTTTTCAGATTTGAGAGTTAAAGATAAACCAATAATCATCTGTTTAGTTACTTGTAATCGATATGGGTCGATGCATCAATCAAATAACGATATGATGTATCAATGCAATGCAATGCATACTTTTTTTTTTTTTTTATTATTTAACAAAAAACTAAAGTGTATTTTTGTTCTGGATGACTCATTTGGGATACAGGTTTTTTAGTTGCATTTTTGAGTTAGAAAATGACTTTTTTGCAAAATGAAACAGAAAAAGCATGTTTTGAGTTTTGTGTAAACATATGATTTACACCCCTAATAAATAGAGATCAATTTACATTTAGAAAGCACCACGTATTGTGTCTTATAGAGGATCTCCTCAGTGAGATCTCTGCCACAGTCACATGATCTGGACGAGGCTTACGGTACCTTTCACGTCTTGGTGTGGAATGTGTGTTTTTCTTTGCTCTATATTGAGTCCTGATGTTTCTCTTTCAGTCTCCTTTCGTCACTCTTTATCCTCAGCATTGGACAGGAGTTAAAGCCTGGCTTAAGGTCTTTCACTTTTTAGAAGAAGAAACAAACGCACTGCCGTCTGAGGTGCCAGTCAGGAGAGATGAATTCAGATGTATATAGAAAGATGTGACCGCACACTCAACTTGCAAGTATTTTGTTGGTAAATAAACTATTTGCAGTTTGAGTGTGCGGTCACATCGTTTTATATACATCTTAAGGTCTTTCACACACATTTGCTTTTGCAAAACAACTGCTTGTGACTGCAGACATCTTTGTACTTTATTTACCCTCTAAAGGTTCATAATAGTACTTTAAGGGTACATATCACTACTCTAAAGTACTGAAATACACCTTTTAGAAGTTGACAAGGCATAAAGTTGTCCTTTTAAGTGTACTGCCCCAGTGAGAAGCTGTTGTACCCTTAAGGGTACAAGTTTTGCACATTTTTTTCAGACAGTGCATGACTGTGCTGTATGGAGATGCAGGGTTTACCTTTTACATGTGTCTCTCTGAATAAACTCTGGTTTACAGACAGGTTAAGTCATAATTGAGGGTTAATTATGAGAAATTTTGATATCTAATAATGCGATGATGTTCAGACTTCCGTTTTTGGGACTGCTGTAAATCAAAAAAACAAAAAAGATGACATTTTCAGTGGACTTTTCATTATGAACTGGTTCACAGTGTGCTTTGGGATGTTTACAGAGCACTTGACACACCTAAATCCATCATAATGTTCCTTTAATAAACTCGTTTGAGCTTGTTGAGTGAGTTATCCACCTTATTCCTGACGAGCCTACAGTGTTTTGAATTATGGATGGCACTTCCGGTTTGGAAGTGATTGTATGATTTCAATTCATTAGGTTGCCCTACAAATAAAGCTTATACATCAGACTGAATGAGCTGTCAGTTTTCCTTTGTTTTATTTTCAGACATCAGGAGAGTAACGTTTGGTATTTTAACTTGACATGTTATCACAAAAATATCTAAAACAACTTTTCAGTCGTTGCATTCTTTTTCTCATGATTATTTTCTTTTTTCCCTTAGCATTTTGCTGTAATAGTATGAAAAAGGACCACATATACTGCACAATTGTGGTCTGTTCTCCTGATTTAATTTACCATATGAAGATAATTCACTAGAATACACAAAGAATCTCTCGTTTTCCTCCTCAAATCTTTCCAGGTTTGTTTTCACAGGTAAATAGAATTTATCCGTCAAAATGACAGAAATCACTTTGAAATTGAATTGAAATTTTTGATTAAGGCAACGTATGTTGCATCATACAGATATATATTACTAATATTCAACCCGCCTGTTATTGCTGTGGAATGAATCGTGCTTTTGGGAAATTTCATGGTTTGCTGAAAGTACCTTGTTGATGTTTTTACACTTTTAAATGTCCTTTTAATGTTCAATGGTTAAAGGGTGAGTAGAATAATGTCATCTCATTGTACCTAGTTTTAAAAAAAAAAAAAATCTGTATTATTGCATTCATAGAGCATGCCTTTCACTGACTGTTTACATCTTAATGGAAGTTAAACGAATAATTTGCGGGAAGTATCATGTGGCGTAGGATTAAGGTGGATACCTCCTGTTTTTGGTTTTAGTCAAATGCTTCTTCATTGTTCCTGTTATGTGGTTCACTTTGAGTTTATGAACTCAACTTCCTCTTGTAAAATCCTCTGTATGCTATGTTTGACTGAAAACAGCACTTTAGTCTTTTTTTATCTTTGTTTACGTGTATTTAGTGTAGTTTTAACAGCTCTCCCTGCTAAATCAAACCTGTAATTACTCCATTTATGTAGTCAGTCAACCTCTAGGTGGCAGTAGAATATCACATGCTGTTTGTCACACTAGACTTCTATTAGTATGACATAACAGGACATTTATGTGCTTAACAGATGCTTTCCGACTAAAGCACACAGCTCATATCACATTAGTGGCAGTAATGAATACGTTATGCTAGGCTTAATTCACTTAAAAAAATTAATACTGACTGCTCAAGTAGATTTTCCATTTTTTTTGCCTGGACTTTTCCAGCTGTCCTGACAAACCTTTTTTTTCTTTTAATTTAATGTAAGACCTTCTCCTCTCTCTGTGTCAGGTCCGCCCCGGGTGCAGATGGCTCTGGTTCTGCAGGGAGTAACCGCAGGCTGCAGCAGACGCAGGCACAGGTGGATGAGGTAAGAGGACACACCTGACACCGTTTCCCAGTGTTCTTCGTGGATGGCTAGAAATAGTCCACTTAATTTACGTCTCTTAGTGTGATGTGATCTTCTCAGGGATGGTTCCTGTGTGATGTGAACAGTTACACAATTTCAGGACAAGTAATGACGGTAACAGGATGTACAATGACTAAAATGCTCATTGAATATTTAATTGAACTTTGAGACTCCACCCTGTGCAGACATGACTACAATATTACAGTTATATACAATGCAAGTTTGTACTCTTCTGTTTTTAGGTGCCAAGATTGAATATGTACTCAATCGTGTATTGTACGAAATTTAAGTGTTATTTTGTCATTCAACATCAGAGTCTGATGATCATTAAAGGGTTAGTTCACCCAAAAATGAAAATTATGTCATTAATGCCTCACCCTCATGTCGTTCCAAACCCGTAAGACCTCCGTTCGTCTTCGGAACACAGTTTAAGATATTTTAGATTTAGTCCGAGAGCTTTCTGTCCCTCCATTGAAAATGTATGTACGGTATACTGTCCATGTCCAGAAAGGTAATAAAAACATCATCAAAGTAGTCCATGTGACATCAGTGGGTCAGTTAGAATTTTTGAAGCATCGAAAATACATTTTGGTCCAAAAATAACAAAAACTATGACTTTATTCAGCATTGTATTCTCTTCCTGAATCCTTTCCATTGAATTGATTCCATTATTCAGCATTGTATTCTCTTCCGGGTCTGTTGTCAATCCGGGTTCACGACTCCACCCGAGCTTCGTTTACAGTCTGAGGGAGACGCACGCTGTATTCAAGCTATTCTACATTGTATTTTGGTATTGCTATATTTTTTTTAAACGCTGCGTAAGTGTTCATGTAGCGGATGTCCTAATCGCCAAAAACAACAATGTAAAAGTGCATTACCAACACCGACAGATGAAAGGATTCAATGGAATCAATTCAATGGAAAGGACTCCGGAAGAGAATACAATGCTGAATAAATTCGTAGTTTTTGTTATTTTTGGACCAAAATGTATTTTCAATGCTTCTAAAACTTCTAACTGACCCACTGATGTCACATGGACTACTTTGATGATGTTTTTATTACCTTTCTGGACATGGACAGTCTACCATACATACACTTTTAATGAAGGGACAGAAAGCTCTCGGACTAAATCTAAAATATCTTAAACTGTGTTCTGAAGATGAATAGAGGTCTTACGGGTTTGGAACGACATGAGGGTGAGTCATTAATGACGTCATTTTTTTATTTTTGAAAATTCTGTCATTAATTACTCACCCTTGTGTCAATCCACATCCATGAACTTCGTTCATCTTCAGAACACAAATTAAGATATTTTTGATGAAGTCTGAGAGGTTTCTGTCTCTCCATAGAGATCCAACACAACTATCGTTCCAAGGTCCAGAAAGGTAGGGAAAAGACTTAAAGTACTCCATGTGACTCCAGTGGCTTAAACTCAAATTTTACGAAGCAACGTTAGTGTTTTCTTTGTGCAAAAAAAAACATGATTTACCACTTTATTTACAAAATAATATTATCCAAAGCATGTTCACACAACAGTGCCAGCTCTCGTGAACATGGGTTGCAGATCAATATTATTGTGTTTAAAGTGGTAAATTATTTTTTTTTGCACAAACAAAACACTCACGTCGCTTCATAAAATTGAGTTTAAAATCACATGGAGTACTTAATTCCCTACCTTTCTGGACCTTGGAGCGATAGTTGCGTTGGATCTCTATGGAGAGACAGAAACCTCTCAGATTTCATCAAAAATATCTTAATTTGTGTTCCGAAGATGAACAAAGGTCTTACGGATGTGGAACGACATGAGGGTGAGTAATAAATGACAGAATTTGCCCTCATGCCTAAATGAAAAAATCTCGTAAAGCAGCATTATGATAACCTTAATTTAATTGCCATAAGTATTGATATGTAAAGCTTGGGACTATTAATTAGCCTGACATTAGGCTGACTTTATTTAACGTTGTTTGTAAAAGTTATTTCCACCAAACAAACATACTTTCACAACTTACATAACGCTACTAACATTACCGATTTGCCATTATATTCACTCAGTTTGCTGGCGAAGTTTATGTAATCTGCACAGTTTTAGCACACATACTCAACTCATGATTCGTTATGAATCATTAATATAGCTGAATTGAGCAGCACCTGCACATTCCTGGCCTACATCAACACAACTGTCCATCACCAAGCAACAAATAAAGGTGCGCTGGTTTGTTTGCTTTGAAGGGAATAGCGCAGAGCCAAGAAACATAATAATGTGGGGGTAACAAACCCCAGTGTAAAAAAGGAAAGAACGTCTAGAATAAATCACGATCTGCCCATTTTAAAATTAGTAAATGACCTTTGAAGCTAGGTGACGACAAGTGACTGTTAAAATGTATTTGATAGAGCTTTGTTCAAAAACTCTGGTCGAAAGAAGTCTTCATTTATTAATTTCGAGTGATTTTTTTACATAACGAATGCATTTAAAATAACATTTTTTTGATAGAACCATTTGTAACATTTTAAACATTTATAGCAATAAATAGAACATTTTGTCAGTACCTCAAGTAAATTGTCTAAAAATGTAGTTGTCTATTGTTTTGATTTCAGAATCATGTGAGAACCGTGATCTGTATTTATTTATTTATTTATTTTATCCCGATTATCCAGAATTATAAATTAATCTTAAAAGAATATATAATATATTTGGCATCTAACTTATACCATTAGCACTGTTTCTAATATTAAAA
The DNA here is from genome assembly GCF_024489055.1 of Chanodichthys erythropterus. Lineage (NCBI taxonomy): Eukaryota > Metazoa > Chordata > Actinopteri > Cypriniformes > Xenocyprididae > Chanodichthys > Chanodichthys erythropterus. Next base: position 3,810,049 of record NC_090226.1, on the reverse strand, counting down.
TGTACAATCTTAAAGACTAGGATGCTTTTGCATTCTCTCAAAAATGTTTTGTGTTCCCTTGAGAAACTTTGTGTTTGCTTTTGTGTTTTGGGGGGAATGGAAAACTTTTGTGAGTGAATGTTAAACCATTGAAATATTTTTTTCTTTTTCCATCTCATATTTTTTTTCAACAACATGTCCCTTTAGGTGCTCTGTTCCAGTCAAATCCATAAGACGTCCAAAATCCATGTGAACAAGATATAGTAGTACAATCTCAATTTTAGTAGTGGTATAGGAGTACAATATACGTTTAGTGCACTTAGTGGTTTGTTCAAATAAATATGGTTTACTTCTCTCTGCCTGTAGAAGGTGCTCTGCTTTGCTTCCATATATTTATATCTATATTACTGTATATAAATTATTATATTTAAATTATCTATATAAATTATTTATTTAAATTAAAAAGTATGTATACACTACCTTTCAACAGCTTGGGATCAGTAAAAAAAAATATTTTAAGAAATTAATACTCTTATTCAGCAAGGACGCATTAAACTGACAGTATATTGAATTTCAAAATTAGATTTAAGGTAAGTTGTGACATTTAAATGATACAGAAGTGGATCATTTCACTCTGTGGATCTCTCTTTTTTCTGTGTGACTACTCCCTGAAGAGCACGGTATAATCCGTCAGCAGTATTTCCACTTCTCTTCTGCAGCTCACCGCAGTCATATTCATGATTTCTGTTTGAGGATCATATTGGGACATATGCAGGTCTCCGTGCACTTGACGACTGTTGACCTCTACCATCATGCTTCTTCGTTCCGTCTGGGGCAAGCTCATAGGCTGCAGGCCGGTTATGTAACGCCCCGTCACTATGGTTATGCAAGCGAAACATGTATCTGCACACGCTGCCCCCCCCCCCCCCTCCCACACTGATCTCTCTTAAAGGGGCGGAGATACCTCATCCTGCAACAGGGTTTGTGGAGCACTAGAGCACATATGAGGAGGCTGAGGTGTTTGTGTGCCGTTGCCATTGACTGTTATGTAATTCTGTTACAACAGGGGGTTTTTATGCTTTCCATTTCTTCTGCTGAAGATGTAAGAATTGTTCAGACCGAATATGAGCAACAGGATATGATGTCATGCTCTAGGACTTCTGAGAAATAATAAATCACAAATAGATAATGGTAAACTAAAAAAAAATACCTTTTACTCTATTATAAGTGGATCAAAGTGTAACCGTGAATTTAGTTTTAAACGGTGTTGTAAATGAAACTAAATTCTGTTCATCCCAATAGGAAAACCGATAGATAGAATCTCATCAAGTCAAAAGTTTTTATACTGTCTCTTCAAACACAGTCATACATTTAAAGTGTGTTTCATTCTATTGAAAAAAAAATTGTAGAAAAATTCCCCTCCAGACAAGATGAGTCATCACTGATCCTGGTCCATTTTCCAGGAAAAAAATATTAAATGTGGAAGTTAATGTTGTCAGTTTTTATGAGTATACTATTTTCTGTGTATAGCAAAGTGATGGCAAAGATAACTCTCTCTCTGTTAAGACTGGTTTCCCAAATGTTGGATAATCCTGAGAAAATGTTTATCTAACCTTGACCTAGTTGGACAGAAAACAAAATGTGTATTTAGTTTTCAGTCCTGATATTTTTTTTCCCTAACCAGCAACACATTGTTCTACGTTGCAGTTTCAAATTTCCAAGAACTAGTGATTTGATAAGAAACGTGCATTTCGATTCTACTTATTCGATTCTACTTATTGGTTATTGATTCTACCATTCAAGCTCATGAAGAAACAGTGGGTTAATTTTATTTTCTCTGGTAATGGGCCAATACAACATCTCATAGTTTTGTATGTCTGCGCCACACATTTCACCGACTGCTGTTTCCTCAACGTGGGCCAATACAGCCCAGTTACTGTCGCTAATGTAAAGGTGGACAGCATCAAGTGTGTGTGTGAATACACACACTGTAATGCGAGTGTTGTACATTTCTTTGTTGTTTAGATAACCGTTCTGCTGTTGGTGTTATGGTGCACGCGATATATATATTTCCAGATTGCAGAGCTTGATGTAATTGTAATAAGAAAGATTGTAAAAACTTTTAAGATATATGAAATATAACATGTATAAACAAATAAATGATGTTGGCATGGTAGCACATTTTCCACAACAACACCTATCCGAAAAGGTATTTGTAATAATGGCAGAGGACTAATTTAGTTGCGCTGGTTAGTGTCTATAGCTTATATATGCGATCGATAGCAAATCAGAGCAACATGTAGAGCCAACAATGTAGACTAGCATTAGCTACATGATAATAACTGTAACAGCATAACAACTAAAGTACCGTATCCTAACACAGTATTTTAAACTAACCACTCAGAGATGTCCTGCTGTAGCCGCTGAGTTGCAACTTCTTCATCCGGTGCTTCTCCATCCGAATCAGATTCTGGGTCAAACTGAAAGCTTGAACGACTGCATTTCTACGAGCCATTGTGATACATCCACTGTCAACATTAACACATGGTACCGTGGCCGCAAGCTGGTTAAGGCCACACCCACCATCCACCTTGCCCCGCCTCTCTCCTCCTCATTAGCATTTAAAGCTACAGACTCAGAAACGGCACGTCCTGAGGAAAGCTCATTGTGGGACTGGCTTGTAGTGGCTGAAATTCTGCACCAAACTGAATTTCGGGAAAGAGACTTCAGATACAGTACTAGGGACCACTTATAAAATAAGTAAGGGCCTATATAAAATCATCCAAAAAGTGGCATGTCATGGGACCTTTAAACACGCTGCAGTTTTTCTGTGCACGCTTTTAAAGTGACAGCAGCCTAATGTTCCTGCTGCCTTCTCTATAACACTAATCAAACAACAAAAGGCAAAGAGAAAACTCACTCGTTCTTGACTGAATTACTTTTGTAACTACAGTCAGACCAAAAATTATTCAGACACTAGATACAATTTTTTATATTTTTTACTAGTGGGTGCAGGACACTATAGTTAATTTATGTAAGTGAGGATAGCAAAATAAAGTAAACTCTAAGGGTGCGTTCACACTTGTAGTTCGGTTCATTTGGTCCGGACCAAAGAAGAAAAAAAAAAATTTAGTCCTGGTTCGGTTAGCGTTCAGATTGTCAATTTTATCACCGAACCAAAAGATACTGAACCTTAAGGCATAGGGATACATTCACAACCTGATTGGTCGGATTTTATGACGTATTGCCTATTTTGAGACAGAACTTACCGAACATCCAAAACTCGCGCTTGTTGTGTGTGTGTGTAGCGGTGTGTATAGCCTGCATGTGATGGTATTTTGGCCGTCTGGGAACTCGTGAAGAGCTTATAAAATGTGTAAAGTAGTCAAAACAGTGGCAGGAATCCATCCGTCACACACACAAATGATCTGCTGCATGGAGACGCGCATATTATGCCTGTCATGTGCAAACTTGCGTCTATGACAAGAAAAACCAATATGCGTGAGGATTCTGTCCTTTTTAGGGTCTCGTTTTCCTGTTTTTGGTTCGGTTACATGTTTTTGGTCTGTGTTGCGTTCATATAGCATTCGAACCGCACCAGAGTTCGTTTGGAAGCGGACCGAGACCCATCTTTTCAGCGGTCTCGGTCCGCTTGTTTGGTGCGCACCAGGGTTCGGATGGCAGCGTTCACATATGTTCAAATGAGGTTTCATTTTACTAGGTTACTACGCACTAGGTTTCATTTTAATCGAACCAAACATGACAAGTGTGAACGCACCCTAACATATTATACCCAAAAATTCTTCATTCAGTGGACTACCAGTAAAATGACAAATGTTGCTGTAAACTTCTCATTCTGTCTAAGACGCTCTGTTTCTTTAGTGTGAAACGCTGACAACTAAAGTACATGGTCCTGTTGCCTCTCTGGTTTTAAGAAGTCTCCCACCATCCTGCCAAAAGTCTGGCATCATTAAATTGATTAATAAACCTCCTCTGGTGTTCAGACAGCTGTTTGTGTTCACACATGGCAAGATGCCTTGACCTTGATTGCTTTTCCAGCCCGTAGCATCACTTTTGCAGAGTTTTCCTAGGAAACAATCCTCTAACAGCACTCTCCCTCCTCCAGGTGGTGGACATCATGAGGGTGAATGTTGATAAGGTCCTGGAACGAGACCAGAAGCTCTCTGACCTGGACGATCGTGCCGATGCCCTGCAGGCCGGTGCTTCCCAGTTTGAGACCAGCGCCGCCAAACTCAAGAGGAAGTACTGGTGGAAGAACTGCAAGGTAAAACAGAGACGCAAGAGTTCAGCGCTCGTATCATTCATTCACTTAGTTTAAATGCATTTTATAATAAATATCAAGGTTTTAGAGTTGATTATAAGTTTTCCAACAAATTTGCTCCCAGTTGTTTGTAGTTTTGTTCTTTGTGCATCTGTAATGAATGGATATAAATAATGATAAATAATAATATATAATATAAAAATTAATACTAAATACATTTAAATGACTATTAAACATATTTTACTGGACTGAAATGTTTTTAATGTAAATAGACAACAGTTTTATTCAGAGATGTGTTTAACTGATATATTTAAAAAGTTTCTTGTATTAATCTGAAATGTGTAGTTTTTTTGTTAATTATATGAATTTTGTCATTTATTCAGTTTTCACCAACCCTTTGTTACTGACGTGACGTAAATAAATAAATATATTTAAAACATGATAAATAAATATAATAATTATTTATAATGATATTTTTAGAAAATAACTTTCCGTGTTTCCCATAAACTCATACATGAAAAACAAAGAAACTAATATGCAACAGATTGTTTTGCATCTTATTGTAAAAATACAGTGAGATTAGTTTTTGTTCTTCCAAAAGGTTATTACAGTTTAAGTTAAAAAAATATAGTAAATATAAAGACAATATTAAAGAGTAGAGGTTAATGATAATTACCAGAGCAGGTAGCAAATAATATATATTAAATAACAACTGGATAAGTGACCTGAAAGTGTCATCATAGGCACCAAATGACAACTTGTTTGCTGTTTTGCAGATGTGGGCCATTTTGATAGCTGTGGTTGTGATCATCATTATCATCATTGTTAGTGAGTATCACAGTATTTATAGGCTCTTCACTCCTGGGGCGTGAGTCATGAGTCATCGACCATGTGATTTAAGTGTTTATGTGCTTATTAAATGTGTTGTAATGAAAGTATACTATGTCCATTTTAAACTAATTTAATCCCTCTCTTTCAGTCTGGACGCAGTCATCATAATGATGCAATACAGAGAAGAAAACTGGTTATGATTGGAGGAGAAGATTAGGATATGAAGGAGTATCAACTTCAGAAAGAAGAGAGGGAATGAATGAATGCTCTTCCAATGAGTTCTAACCTGCTGAAAGCATATCTTGTAAACTATCCTCCATGTTTTTTTGTTTTTTTTTTCCTTATTTTAGGTTTTGTTTTTAATGAATAGGATTTGAATAAGTTCCAAAATGCCTAACGATTTCCAAATATATCTAACACACTCCTCTGTGCAAACCACAGAATGATGACTGACTCTAGACGGTGTGCAAGTTAACAAGTTACAATATGATCCAAAACCACAAAAGTCCTACTTTCATTTGGAGGCCAAAACGTGTTGACCAAAAACCAGGCAAAACTCTTGTTGTGAAAGCCATTTGCCAACATCTGATCTCATTGATGTATCCCTCATGGACTGTTTTAATGGACGGCCATAATTAGACACTCTAGTTTTGGCCGTGCCAGAGTCTTTCTGTGCCAACAAGACATAAGAGCCTTTCCTGAACAACCACAGACGTGCCATCAGTGCCTGTAGACAAACTCCACTGCCATCCTGTAACAACAGAGAACTTCACTCTGATTTTACTCAGAATATCTGCACAAAAAATGCTATATATAAGTTTGAGATATTATTGAATGATTAAAGTGATTATTCACTAATAATTTAACTGCATTTGTATTGCCTTACGTAGAAGTAGTTTGCTTGGAAATATCTTTGCTTAATCAGATTTCAGTAGTATTGATTTTTGGTGTTTTCTTCACCTCTTGCTCATGGTGCCAAAACATTTTATGTTTGTTTATCTGAGCTTTTTTTTTTTGTATGTATCTCTTTGTATGTCTCACGTGTGTATAAATTGTAAACAAGTGCAATTCTATACTGTGGCCTTACAAACTTAAGTGTATTGAATTGCCCATGTTGGCTCAATAAAACACGGATTTAACATCCTTTAGTACTCACCCGAAGCCTTAATTCAGCTTATGTTGGCATGAAAATTGCTGTTACTCAAAGGTTGCATGGATTAGTTTACAGTAGATGATGCTGCAAATCAATTTTATTCCAAATACTCTATTAAAGCTTTGCATTTATCAAGGAGAAGAGATGTTCTGATGTACTCATCCTCCTGCTCTTATGCAACTGAACCGTCCACTACTGCATTTCTGCTGGTTCATTCATCATCAGAACACAAATTTACATATTTTTTGATGAGATCCAAGAGGGTTTTTTTTTTTTTTTATCCCCATAGAAAGCAACGAAATTACCACATTCAAGTAGTAAAGACATTGTTAAAATAGTCAACGTGACTACAGTGGTTCACCCTAAATGTTATGAAGCGACAAGAATACTTTTTGTGCGCAAAAACAAAACAAAAATAATGATTTTATTCAGTATTGGTTCTGACAATTTGTGCTACCCTTTCAGATTTTGCTACCTCCAATTGAAACAGTGGGTAGCAAAATCTGACAGCGAAAAATGCTACCCATCAGATTGTGCTTAAAGCGTGATATTAACGTGATTTATGGCGTTATTAACATCTACACCTAAACCTTTCCTTATAATAATGCAAGTACAGTAGTGGTAGCACAATCTGATATAGCATTAATCATTAGAACAATTATAAATCAATAGCGAAAAAATGCTACTTATCAAATTGTGCTTTATTAAAGTCTACACATTCCCCAAAAGTAAACCTACCCTTACAATAATGCAAATACACTAATTTTGTGTTATTTATCACGATAAAAATTATGTAATATTGATGTGCGCAAGTGCGGTAAGCCTGGGTAGGATGAAATGTCAGCGCCAGCATCACAGATGCGTCGTGCTGCTCACGTGAACAGCGTCAGCCAATAATGAGCCGGCGTTTGGATGTAAACACGGAAGCGCTGCACTGCATTCACGATGTCAAATGCGTAGGAGACTGACGAAGTGGAAAGAATGTTGAGTAAAGTAAAAAAAAAAAAAAATGTTTTTGTACACAAAAAGTATTCTCGTCGCTTCATAACATTAAGGTTGAACCACTGCAGTCATGTTGACTATTTAACAATGTCTTTAATACTTCTTTGAATGTGGTAATTTAGTTGCTTTCTATGGTAGATATAAAAAATGTTAAAAAAAAAAACTCTTGGACTTCATTAAAAATATCTCAGTTTGTGTCCTGAAGATGAACGAAACGAGGTTGAGAAAAGTAGACTATGTGCCATCTGATCTATTTCCTTTAAAGTTCCCAGCCCGTGACGTAACGTATGGCATATCACGCCTCAATGCAGTTTTTAACAAAATTATAAAGCCCAAATATTATATGTATGACACATTTTAACCCTGAAAGGCGGTGTTATATCGGTTCGTTACCACGCGAGATCTCCACCGCCACGCCATTGTTTTCATCTGTTGTATAACATGGTAATACACGTGAGTCCAGCCGCATCCTCGGCTAGGGTGACGTCATATCACGCCCCTCGACCAATCGAAGGGAAACGCTCCCTCCAATGGGAGTCGAGTAGGCGTGGCTCCGGGCGGCTAAACTCACGTGGGTGCTGTGTTGCTTTCCGGAGGAGTAATGGAGGGACGCACGACAAACTGGAGCAAGTGAAAATTGAAATAAACATCAAGTAAGTGCTTATTGTTTTTTACTGATCTCAATCACGGAAGAGATTTAGTGATATAACAGTGCTGTGATGTTCAAGAGAGTTTAATAAGACACGAAACGCAGCGTTCAAGTCTTCTACTGTTATCTTCTACGTATATCACATTATAATTACATTATTAATGAACTATATCATACAATCATCAGCACTCACGTCTGATACATTAAATGAGTCTTAACCTGTTTGTGTTTTTTAGTGAAACATCGCGTTGGATTATGCGTGTAGCTGTGCGCATGCGCACTGCCCATTCGCCTTGTTGGGCTATATAGCTACTAAATTGTATGACTTATGTCTCATTTAAATGCTTCTGTTTTTGAGATGTTGGTAGGTATGTGTGAGATGCACGGCTCAGGTTGAAGGTTTTAGCATGATATCTTTCTCTCTGCAGACTCGTGGCCGTGCATGTGCATGCCGGAGGCGCGCATTAGTGTAACAAAGTAACATTTTATCTATTGCTTTCGTTAAGTGAGTTATGAATGTGGGACCTATGGAGGATGCTTGTTCTTCCAGTACATCCCAAAGGATGTTTGGATAGGCCACGAGTGATGGTGGGGAAATCAGAGGTCTGTAGTTGCCTTATATCTTAAATGATGTACATTTGCATTATTATTTCTTTAAGTGATTCATAAGAACTTGAGTTTTATGAATGAGCCAACAAAGTGTTTTATTAGTGTGTATTGATGTTTATTGTGAATAAATAACCTATTTCAGCATGAGGTGTAGTAAGGTTTATGATATCAGTCAGTGTTTCAGTCATGGAAATGTGCAATCAACTGTTATGGATTTTTTTCAATGGATTATGCCTATAATTAGAAGGCAATGAAGCAGATATAGTACAGCTTTTGCAACAAATATTTTGTGCAACATTTACTGAAATTTAATATTTGGTTATCAGCCAATGCTGATAGTCTCAAAATGACATAAGTTTATTTCTGCTAGAAATATCAGACAGTTTTGACAAATCTGGAAAAGTCATGGAAGCTTCTATAATAAATTAAAAATTGTTCTTTTACTCTTTCATCAGCTAGATATTGCTGTTTATACATGCTTTTGTACAGTAAAACTTTACCGCAAACCATCAGTTGTCAATTGAGGGTCTGAGTTTCAGAGACATTTGTACACTAATTATAACATTTTAAAGGTGTGTTTAGTTATTTTTTGATGGTAAAATACTTTCTCTAATAGTGTCCAAACTATTCATTGGATGATTTCACTGAGGAAAAACAAAAATCTCTATAAATATTGAGTCTTTTAGGTAGTTTTGGCATCTCAAACAGCCCAATATCGCAACACTGACTCAACCAGTGATGTGAGTTTGGAGCAGAAACCTGTTCAAAAACCTGTCTTTATTTTTCTAGTGTTGCACAAATGACACACTTCAGATTAAAATCTTCTAATCTGTCTACTCCTTTTAGAGGTTCCAGTGTTAATTGCCATACAGTTAATTAACTTTGTCTGTCCTATGGAACACATATAGGTTTATCTTAGTTTTTTATTATGTAAGAAAAAAGTCAATAACTCATGAAGATACATATAGAGCTTTATGGTTCGCGGTAGTATGCAGTATCCATAAAGATTATCACCTGTTGTAAAAGATCCATTACCGCTTTTTTACTGTAAAGATATGTGCATAAATGCAAATGATAAAGAAATGTATGTGTATATGTTTCCGGTATTACATAACCACACATGTGATCATGTTCACATGTACTAAAAGCATCAACTGCTTCCTTGTTCTTTCTCATCGAGTTTCATATTTTAGTTTATTTTAAATGTCCCAAATATTAGGGTTACACATTTTTATACAGTTTATTATAGACATATTTCAGCAATTCGCTGTCATTGTGGGCCATTTTTAGCAGCGGTCTGTCTTAAAATAAGCGGAGAGGTCAGTTTATTTAATACTCTAACTGTGTACTTTGTATTTATTTATTTTTTTCCAACACAAGTTTTAAAACCTGACCTAGTTCTACTCTGACTCTGCCTATTTTGAGAATGGCTGCGTCAGAGTCGCCGTACGAAAAGCAGCAGTCATTACACAGACGGGTCATGACTCTAAAATACAGAAAGTGAGACGTCAGAACCGCGTGCCGTAAATTGAATTAGCCAAGTAACACTGACACATTGAATTAAATGTGAAATCTTAAAGTAGATAAGCTGAAATAGTATTTTATTCATTAATTTTTGTTTTACTGACAACTTTGAAAAATATTTTTTGCTGTGCAGACAAGAGTAAAATTACAATGTTCTGGCTTGGTATTGAGTGGTGTTTGTTAAATCAGAACTAAGAACAAACCACTAAGTATTAAAGCCTGATGCATACTTATAAGTAATCAGACTTAAAGACTTAAATCAGATATAGCAACACTCTGACAATATGGTAACCGCATCATGTCGACGTGTTTTGCATGAGACACCACTCACATTTTATGCATAAAATATACAAATTTGAAAAATTCAAAGATTACTGTGAGGCACTTTGGACAATCCAATTGAAGTATATAAAAATGTTTATTGTTGGACTAACCCTAACTGTTAGGACCGGGTGTGTAAGCAACACTCATAAGCATCCTGAATGTAGTCAGACGGTTGTGTAATATGTGTTATGAATCTTCGCGGACTGTGTTGTTTTTTGAGCGTGAAAGCTGATATGACGCCCAACCATCTTGTGCTGCATGTGCAAAACAACATTTCATGTTCATAATACGATAATGCCAAATTTATCAGTTAATGAGATGTAATGTGATGAAATCAACAAGTTGTTTTCTTGACTATTTTCTCCCAGACAGTGTAGGCAGAGGCAAAATGAACCTCCCGCTTACATCCAGAACTGCGTAAAAAAAAAAAAAACATCATATTGATGTACCATGGCCAAATTATATTTAAAATATATCCTAAATATACATTTGTAAAAAGCACGGCTCAAGAAAACACATTTTCTAAATTGAAAATGAAATGTTAAGAGCTTCAAATGCTCATACATTTCCACTCTTAAAATGCATTTTAGGGTAAATCTAAATTGTATTCTTTAATACATATTTTGGACAGTGTAAATGTCTTTAGATTAAAATATATTATTTAAAATAGGCACAAAAAAAAGTGAAATTTGTAATTTTATTTTAATTTTTAAATATATTTACATATAGAAAATATTTACTTTTTTATATATATATATATATATATATATATATATATATATATATATATATATATATATATATATATATATATATATATATATATATATATATATATATATATATAATAAATATAACATAATATAACATAACATAATTTAATATAATATAATAAAAACACTTTGGTGATACCTATATATTTTTCCATGGATTTGATATTTCTGTGTGTTTCTCTTGCAGTTCTTTCAATGAAAGACTCTACATAACCACCAATTACCCTAGTGAAATGTCATCATGGATTTCTCTATAGACCATCATTGTTAATGTGGACAAAAGCAGCGGAGCATCTAGATTCTGTGTCAGAGCTTCAGTAGAGGTGGGCAGCGGTCGGAGGTGAACTTGCAGCAGGGAATGCCGGGAGGAGACGGCTTTCCCGATGGAGAAGAGGAGAACCCTCCTCCAGACTCCCGCATGCAGGCAGCCCAAACCAACAGCAGGCAGGATCCTGGGACCAGCGGAACCAGATCTGGCTCAGGAGAAGAGGAGGAAGCCGAGGAGCAGCGAGGAAGGGCCAGCGGAGGGGAAAGCTCGCCGGGATGTGAGGAGAGCGGAGGAGAGCAAACGCACGAGGATGTGGACATGAACAGTGGTCATGACTCCAGCAGCGGGAACGATAGCGTCGCTGGATCACGACGTCATCGTTCCTCGGCCAATTGCAGCCCTGGAAGCACTACGGGATCAGGAAGCACTAAGAGGTACAATCACTTTTATTAATGCTCACACTGAGGGTTAGTGACTAGAACAAACCCCTAACCATGAGAATTAAACTTTGGCAAGTCCATTTGAGGATGTATAACATGTATAGGTTCTATAAAAGCTCAGTTCCAATCTAAACTGTCAAATAGACCAGCTATTATTGTTTGCAATCACATGATCATGTCCTTTTGTGTGCAAATTAGACTCAAGTTTTTTCTCGTACTTTGTGTCTTCAGCTCAAAATCTGCCACCGGCTCCTCATCCTCCAGCTTTCACAGCTCTCACCACACAGCGTGCAGGTAAATGAACCCACCCAAACCGTCATAACCACATATTTACACAAAAACTGAATTATTGTACAGTAACACAACTCTGCATATGCAACTGTATTTGTATTTGCAGATATGCATTGATATCAAAGATCATACAGTGGTCTTAAAAAATATTTGGACACTTAAGTCATACTAAAAATCTCTGCATGCCATTGCATTAGATATAAAATAGATGTTATTGTTATTTATTGTAAACAAAGATGCGTTTTTTTTTAATGCAAAACATCAGACAAAGAAGTTTGTTTGGTTTGTAGGGATGAAACAAGCTAGTTATGAAATCAAATGTTAATGTTACAAAATTTCGTCTTTAAAAGTCCCTCCACTTTTCAGATAATTTCTATACCCATATAGTTATTCTAGTTATGGAGGCTGAAATCCACCAAATAAGAAAACAAAATCATGCTTTGTTAATAATTATGAGATAAAAAGTCATAATTATGACTTATTCTCTCATAATTTCAACTTTTTGTCAATTTATCATAATTATTGTCTTAGTATTAGTGTTTTTTATCTCATAAAAAGTCAAAATTGTGACACAAAATTGAATTAAATAAATATGACATTTAATAAACAATAGACATTATGAAATAAATTGACAAAGTCAAAATAATGAGATAAAAGGCATAATTATAACAAAATATCTACTTTTTTCAACTTTTTTTCAACAATTATCAGTTTGTATCTCATAATTATGACTTCTTGTAATTTAACTTAATAATAACTTTATTATAAATAAAAATAACTGTAATTTCAACTATTTGTGGGCTTCCATATATGATTAAATTATAGTAAGTATTATAATGTATGTGTATATTAAGTATTATAAAGCATATTATAATGAATCTGAATTCTTCAAAAAGATATGAAAACAAAACGTGTGCTTGTGCAGTGAGCAGACAGAGCATGGGCGTGAACAGACGCACAGAGAGATGATGCAGACGGTGCAGGAGATGAAGAAGCGCTTGCCGTCTGAGAAGAGAATGCGCAGTAAAGCCAGTACTGTGGAGGCACTGAACTATGCGCTCAACTGTGTCAAACAAGTGCAAGGTAAACAAACAAACACACACACACACACACACACTGTTTTGGGTGAGTGCCTCAAAGCATAAAGCCGGCAGCACACATTTAGATCCGCAGCTGAACGTCTGTGATTATGTAACAGTCCGTCTGCTGCGTCTGCAGGAAGGGCGCGTCCAGGTCTGAGCCGCTCGCTGCTAAATCTGTCCGCATTCTTCAGCTCTTTCTCATGTGCTCTGGTTTTGTTTATCTCTGAATTAAATGTGTTTTACAGTATTATACATGTGATTATGTCCGGATTCTGATAGTTTCTGCATGAGCTCATCATCGTGTGCGTCATGTTGTTAAATAATGGTGAAACCCAACCTGCCAGAATGCAGCTGCGATGTATTTCCTGTCCTTTGAGGAATAGATCCTTGTAGTAGCAACCGTATCAAAACAAATATTATCACTCATGCCTGATATATTGTGAGCACTCGTTTGTTGTCAGTAGCTTCTTAATGTCAGCCAATATTATGTGTGGTTATGCAAACACCTAATTCTCTGAAATGCTTGAAGGAAGTCTTTATCCTGATTTCACTTGGAAAGGTTTGATTTGAAAATGTTAATTGTGCAAGGAAATCTCTCTGCCACAACACCAAGCAATTGTTACTACTGTACAAAAAAATGTCATAAAATTTGTTATTTTATACATTTTTGGTTACTCTTACAAAAATATACTGCTATACTATTTCCACAAATTTTGCAGCAAGTTCATATTTTCGCATGCAAGGTTTTTTTTTTGCAAAATTTGTTTTATTTATAGCAATTTTGTCATAAATGAATGGCAAGTTTGCAGTAAATGCATGGTTTTGCATGGGTAAACTGTAACTGTAGTATAATATTTTGGTGGAAACGATGAGTTATCAATATTTTAAAGGAGGGTATCACAAAAAGTTGACAAAAAGTTGAAATTGGCAGATTCTGCCAATCTGATGTTAATCTTTAATTGTGTGATTATTGTTCACATTAAACCATATAGATTTTGGGTGAATTTCAGGTAGAGAGAAAAGATGGAGGAAGAGGGGGTGAAGGAAAGGAAATGTAGATAAAGGCAATACTGAGGTGTGATTGCATCTCGGATGGGGTGCTAATTTTGAGAGTTCAAATGTTTTCTCAAAGAGTAGCCCTCTCTATTGGTTCAGATATTCCAGCTTCAGTCTTACAATACAAAGGGAACGAAAGCGTTTGTGTTGTTTACATTGTATGCACTTCCACATCGATTGCCAACAAAACGCAGACATCTGATGCAGCTTTACTCACCACCCGTGATCTGCAAATCCAGCGCTGAACTGGGACTTGTTCACAAAGTATTCATCACCGAATTCCCAGAAACAAACAAACATACATGCACAACTCCGTTCCTGCCCCGAAAAAACAAACTTCATCCACTGTTTCCTTAATGCTGGGTTCTTTGGGAAGCTGAAAAGGGTAATCTTTCCCCCACAACCAAAAGCACACTCCTTTGTTTACAGGAGCTGCGTCTCATTTCCGAGGCTGCGTCCTCCGGAGATCGCATTTGAAGGCTGAATACTTCATCAACGATGTCTTACTTAAGAAAAGTAACCGTAATCAAATTGACTGATTCATTGTGAGGTGTAAAATACTGTCATTTCTTTCTTACATTGCTATCTAACGGTTATTTTTCTTAAATGAGACTGCCTTGATGATGTTTGCAGCCTTCAAAGGGTGCAGCCCCTGAATTGGGACACAGCCATTGTTGAAATATCTCTCGGCCTCCGTGTCCCTAATGAAACGCGTTGATGGGCGTGCTCTTGCTCTTGCAAGTGGTGTGTGTGTGTGTGTGTGTGTGTATGTGTGTGTGTGTGTGTGTGTGTGTGTGTGTGTGTGTGTGTGTGTGTGTGTGTGTGTGCGCACACTTATCAGGGCGAAGTGCGTATACAAGGAATTCCGCTCGCTTTTGACGTCATACAGGACACACTCGAAAAAAACTCTCTGAATCCTGTATCAAAACTTGAAGTAGTGGATTTGGCACAGAAATACTCCGTCATAAGTCCAACTCGTGTTTTGAAACTTTGGCCATGTTTAGCTTGAGAATGCAACTCTTTAACAGTGCAAATAAGTCAGAATGCATGAAATAGCACTACACCCCCCCTTTAAAGTCCCCCTGTAGTCAATAATTTTATCCCTTAAAAATCATCCTTGAACACCAAAATGACATATTTAAACGTTTTTTTTCCTGTGGGGAAAAAAAAAAAGTATTCATGCCTTAAAATAGCTTGAATGTAACTCTACACCCTTGCCTCATTTTATATACGCTGATCTATGAATATGCTAATTAGCCCCGCCTCCACTCACTCGCACGAGCTCAGAGATCCACTCAGTCAACTTACTGAGGTAAAAGCTACTCAATGGTATCGCTTTTTACGATGTCAAACACATAACAGTAATTAATATGATTAGCCTTTTGCTTGACTACATTATCAAACAACCTAATAATGTGTTGCTAATGTAACCTAAACCATGTTCCTGTTCTTCATCTCAGAGTCAGACAGCTGCCTTCTAAAAATCAGTATCCTTACAAACGCTTTGAACACATTAGAACGTCAGTGGAGAAAGGCATATAGTTCATCATCACATTGTAATATACATCATACACCCGCTATATTGCTAAATCTACCAGATTTTTCATATCAATGGGAAAATATACTGGGATAACCTTTTCTTGAGACGCTCTTGCTTCATTAATAATATGCTTTCTTCAGTGCATACATGTATACGGATTTCTGCTCATTTTTGTTTGCCATCACTTGAAATAAATGTTTGTAATCAGTCTATGATGTAATGCTATGTGAAATTTCTGTCTTGTGTTGTAATATCTGCTGTTAGTCTCTTGTTGGCCACCTGCTCTGTAGTTTAAGCCAAACACTGATTAACTGTATTGTGGCTCTCATGCTCAGCTCATTTGACATTTTCTCTGCCGCCCCCTGCAGCAAACAGCGAGTACTACAACTTACTAATGAGCAGCGGTCTGGAGGAGAGACGGGACGCTACTGTGTGCACACTGGAGGAGCTGGAGGGAATCACATCAGAACACACGCTGAAAAACACGGTACGTCCCTGCTGCGTTCCCTCTGACACCCTTAAAGTCACATTGAAATGAAAGTTGAGTCTTTACTTGAGTGAAACAGCTTCCAGAATGAGAACAAATGTAGGGCAGGGCTTGGTTTTGTCCATTGAGAATTGATTGGATGGTTGTGGTTTGCTATTGGTGGATCTCATGTGAGTGACAGGTTGCCCCGCCCTCGTGCCAGTAAACAAGTAATCAGAGAAGAGAAGAAATGTGGCTTTTAAAAGGAATGGGAAGTTATTTTTATTAAAGGTTATGAGGGCACATGAATTTAAAAAATGCACAGATAAATCATTTATATTAAATATGGCACTATTCTATTAAAACAAAGAAAGTTGTTGCACTCTCAGTTAAAAAATGATTTTTTCCTTCAGGTGAGATGAACTTGAGCAAAACAGAAAAAAGTGACTGGCCGCACACTGAATCCAAAAAAAGACTGAAGTCTAGAAAAATACAAAATGTATTATATCAATTGCATGGTGCAATAAAGTGCAAAGTGTAAGTGAGTTAAAAACAGAGGAGCAGACGTTTCAGCAGATTGCTAGCAATATAATACATTTTGTATTTTTCTAGACTTCAGTTTTTTTTTTTGGATTCAGTGTGCGGCCAGACACTGTTTTGCTCAATATTCTATTAAAAACAAGAATCGTCAATCTTGATTTCATGGTGACTTTAAGGCCAAAATATAATTTTTTTCATGCACTGGTCTATTTTGGGATTTTGGGCTATTTGGCTTGTCATAAGGTGTTTTTTCAGACTAGTGGAAAGAAAACATCCAAAATACACTTGCATTTAAAGGCTGTTTACTCAAAATAATTTTGTCAGAAGTCAGAAATCTCCACTTCAGCAGCGCTTACATATACCAAACTTTACAATTTCATTCCTATCTATGTATATAAGGGGTTGTTCTTTTATCATTTGCCTGATTTTTATACATTTTTTCCATAAAAATGTTTTCCTCTTTTGTTTTGTTTTTTTTTGACTGTTGACAGTATTTTCTGATTTATGGAGTGATGAAATATGAATATCTAATATTTCTGTCAACAAAATGAAAATATTTCTGAACCTGCTTTATCAAATGTTCAGATTTCTGTTCTGGAAATGTATGCAGAAGAGCACATATTTTATTAGATAATGCCTCATTTACATGTTTAAACATAACATTTTGGAAAACTTGTAATACCAAACATTTTTGCTCTTTTTAATGTAATCACTCAACTGGGGAAGAATGGTGAAATCTGTAATGTTATTTTTTTACCCTTTGAGCGTGTTTGCTGTGAGTTCACGAACCGTTCTCTGGTGTTCTCAGGACACGTTTGTGGTGGTCTTCTCTCTGGCCTCCGGGAAGGTGGTTTACGCGTCCGAACAGGCCTCCAGCGTGCTTCACTGCAAGAGGAAGTTTCTGGAATCTGCCAAGTTTGTGGAGCTGCTGTACCATCAGGACGTCAACGTGTTTTATTCGCACACGGCACAGCCGCGACTGCCGCCCTGGAATGTGGGAACGGACAACGGTGAGTCGTTCTAGAACCACCAGTGACATCGTCATGATGTCACACCTTCAGTTTAAAGTGACAGTTCACCCAATAATGAAAGTTCTGTCATCATTTACTCACACTCAAGTTGTTCCAAACCTGTATGAGTTTCTTTCTTCTGCTGAACACAAAAGAAGATATTTTGAAGAATGTCGTAACCAAGCAGTTGATGAACCCCATTGACTTTCCATATTGTTACCCATATTCTTTTAAAATATCTCAACAGAAGAAAGAATTTCTTACAGGTTTGGAACAACATGAGGGTGAGTAAAGGACAGAATTTTCATTTTTGGGTGAACTATACCTTTAAATCTGGTCGTTTTAACCAGCTTTGAAGTATTCAGCTCATAATAATATGATTCTTTCTGTCCTCTCTGTAGCGGCCGTTCTGTTTGAATGTGCCCAGGTCAAGTCCTTCTTCTGTCGAATCAGGTCAGTCTTTCACCTTTATTATAGCAGAGTTATTTATGACTGTATTCCTGCTTTCTGATGACTTTTTAATTGCGCTTTATACAGCATTATTACTCATTCTCATCTGATATGTCTCCTTAATACATGTGCAGTATATGACAAGACTCATTTAGTTATACAAGATTGTTTCAAAGCAGCTTCACTGTAATAAACAAGAAAATAGCAGTATTAATGTTGCACAGTTCTTAAATTATGAAAAGAAAACAGTTTCAGCTGTAAAAGACAATACTGTCATTATTAAGCTCAGTTTAGTTCAATTCAGCTATAAAGCAGCTCTACGGAAGATAGTAGTTCATCCAGTTCTGATCCTGTTTTGTCAGTGCAGTCAAATTGGTAATATTACTGAATATTAATTGTCTTTAAATACATGTGTGTTTGTGTCATCAGAGGGGGGAAAGATAGAGATGGAGAAATGCGGTATTGTCCTTTCCGGATCACTCCGTACCTACTGAAGGTTCAGGGATTGAGTGGAGAGGAAGAGCCGTGCTGCCTGGCGCTCGCTGAACGCATCATCTCAGGATATGAGGGTACGAGCCTTTGACCTTTAACCTCACCGCATTCTGAAACGGTTGGTTGTCACATGACCTCAGTTTAATTCTGATGTAATAATTTTTATCTGGGTTTGTTTGCTTGCTTGTTTGTCTCCAGCCCCTCGCATTCCCATGGACAAGCGCATATTCAGCACAACTCATTCTCCAGGCTGTGTGTTCCTAGAAGTGGATGACCGGTGAGTGATTTGGACCTTTCATCAAAATACCAAACTAAAGGAATCGGCAGCTTTGGTGAATGCTTATGTGTTCAAATAATAATACTATTAATAATAATATGTGTACCTGGACCACAAAACCAGTCATAAGTTGCACGGGTATATTTGTAGCAATAGCCAACTATTATTTATTTTTCTTTTATGCCAAAAATCATTAGGATATTAAGTAAAGATCTTGTTCCATGAAGATATTTTGTAAATTTCCTAATGTAAATATATTAAAAATGTATTTTTGTGAGTGGATATGCATTGCTAAGGACTTCATTTGGACAACTTTAAAGGCAATTTTCTCAATATTTAAATTTTATTTATTTTTTTTATTTTTTTTGCACCCTCAGATTTCAGATTTTCAAATAGTTGTATCTCGACCAAATATTGTCATATTATAACAAACCATACATCAATGGAAGGCTTTTTATTCAGTCTTCAGATGATGTTTAAATCTCAATTTAAAAAAAAAATTGACCCTTATGACTGGTTTTGGGTCTGGTATGACTGGTCCAGGATCACATATATTATTATTATTATTATTATTAATATTATTATTATTAAGAAGAAGAAGAATACTCTGCGCAACATTATTTTCTAATAATAATAATAATAATAATAAATATTACACAGAATATTATTTTCAAATGTTATTAGTATTATTGTTTGAAAATATGCTGTGTAATATCTTTATCATTATTATTATTATTTATTATTATTATTTGAGCAATTATTTTTATTATGAGTTGAAAAAAGTAAAGCTGAGCAACATTATTATTATTATTATTATTATTAATAGTGCTGTACAATTATTGCAATGTTCGTCGTGTTGCTAATGTATGGTTTTCTTTGTTGTAATGGACTATTTTTCTTGGCTGGAGTTTTAAGTTATTCATTTAATAATAATAATAATAATAATAAATATTACACAGAATATTATTTTCAAATGTTATTAGTATTATTGTTTGAAAATATGCTGTGTAATATCTTTATCATTATTATTATTATTATTTATTATTATTATTTGAGCAATTATTTTTATTATGAGTTGAAAAAAGTAAAGCTGAGCAACATTATTATTATTATTATTATTATTATTATTAATAGTGCTGTACAATTATTGCAATGTTCGTCGTGTTGCTAATGTATGGTTTTCTTTGTTGTAATGGACTATTTTTCTTGGCTGGAGTTTTAAGTTATTCATTTAATAATAATAATAATAATAATAATTTAGGCTCTAACCAATATTTCTATCCATGCACTTGTTTATTTGGTAAGTAGGTAAGTAAGTTATTTTTGTAAGTTGATAAGTTGGAAACGTTCTCTTTGGCTGTTTACCAAATAAACAAATAACGTTCAGCTTCACGTTAGTGATTATTTTGCAGTGATGAGCTGGTGGTATGTCAGCTCTTATATAACAGCGCGGCTGTGAAGTAGCTCCAGCTTTGCTGACCTCATTAATTCAGTATCTTGTTACTCTCTTCGCTGAAATTAAAAGTCTTTTTTGTACAAATAATGAAGTTTTGAACTTTTTTTCAAACATGATACTTTAATCGGTTCCTGTGAAATTAATCCTTGTTCATTAGTTGGTTGTGTGTGTCTGCAGTGCGGTGCCTTTGCTCGGCTACCTCCCTCAGGACCTGATCGGTACCTCAGTTCTGACCTGCCTACATCCAGACGATCGCATGCTCATGTTGGCCATGCATCGCAAAAGTACATCCATTATGACTTTTTTTTTTTAAGTCTTCATCAGTCTTGTATATGGTCTTTAATATAATTTGTCATGATCCCCTCAGTTCTGAAGTACGCAGGCCAGCCTCCGTTCGAACACTCACCCATCCGGTTCCGGTGTCAGAACGGCGACTACGTCACCCTGGACTCCAGCTGGTCCAGCTTCATCAACCCTTGGAGCCGTAAGGTGGCCTTCATCATCGGCAGGCACAAAGTTCGCACGTACGTTATTCACACGTTGTTTCTGTATTCAAATATCCACATTTGCACATACAGCATCACTTGTTTATGTGTGTCTTCTCTGTAGTGGACCTCTGAATGAGGATGTTTTTGCTGCACGGAGTAACGCCGAGCAGCCAATCATGTGTGAGGACGTTAAAGAGCTGCAAGCCATGATCTACAAGCTCTTCCTGCAGGTGAGAGATCACTAAATCCACAAGAGACACACACAAAATCCTTTTTACAGCCAAAAAAAAAAATACATTCAGCTTCAGTTGTAAAGCACATTTGAGCTGCTGGTCTGCGTTTTGATCGCATTTGTCTTTCTCTCAGCCTGTTCATAATAATGGATCGAGTGGCTATGGCAGTCTGGGTAGTAACGGCTCTCACGAGCACTACATCAGTGTGGCGTCATCCAGCGACAGTAACGGAAACCTCTGGGAGGACTCGCACAGAGAACCAGTACGTCTGAAAGTGCATGAAATATTGACAAATGAATGTTGGTTTCACGGGACCTTACGATGAATCTTTTGTCTTGTAGATGACATTGCAGCAGTTTTGTGCTGATGTCAATAAAGTGAAAAACTGGGGCCAGCAGGCGTATCTCGACTCCCGGAGGAAGCTCACACCGTTAGGACCAGCCACTGCAGGTCTGGACACAATATGTCTTTTATACAATGGTCTTCAATCATCTCTGTTTGTTTGAGCATAAATGGAAGCATTTTATGGATGTAAACCAAAATATACAACATGCATGAGAAAATATATGGTGAATTAATAAATGTAATTTCAATTTAAGTCTGATTTAGGAGCACAAGATATAAACCCAGACTGGTCAGTCCCGGTGAATTCATCATGGTGTAGTCGTTTTTGAACTGTATTTGATTTGTTGATTTGTTCCCAGCAGTGGCGGGCGCAGGCGTTCATCCTAACTCCAGTCGGGGTTTGGAAATTAGAAATCATCTGAAGCAGTCTCTGCAAGAAGCCCGGAAACAACCGCACATTCCATCATATCAGCAGATCAACTGTGTGGACAGCATCATCAGGTGAGGCATTCGGGTGCACATTTTATTTTATTTTATTTTTATTTTTTTATTTTTTTATTTTTTATATATATATATATATATATAAATAATAATAAAATATTATTAATAATAATAATAATAATAATAATAAAAATAAAATAAAAAAAATTTATATATATATATATATATATATATATATATATATATATATATATATATATATTTTATTTTTTATATATATATATATATATATATATATATATATATATATATATATATATATATATATATATATATATATATATATATATATAAATAGTTGCTTGTAATTTGTTTTAATAATTTATTTAATTTAATAATTTAAATATGCAAGCCATAATGTTATATATTAGATTAGATTTTATTCAAAAAGAATAGATTATAAAAATAGCTATATATTTTATGTAGTAATTTTTTATAGAAATTGTAAACAAAAAATATATTTGAAATACAATGTGTTGTTAATATCTATCATTGGATAATCCAATTAAATACTTGTTTCTATGATAATTCTATAATGTTTTTATACTAATAATTTAATTTAGTAATGCAGTGCAATCCATGATGTTTAATATATAAAAAAAAATTGTGTGTGTGTGTATATATATAATTATAAAATTTTCTTGTAATTTAAAGAAAGTTTACATTTTAAATGACAATTTAGTGTCTATTTTTAGATAATCCAGCAAATTAATTGATTTTTTTAAAGCTTTTTTAAAATGTATAAAATCCAAAAAGTTGTTTTTGTAATTTTGGTAATTTTTGGTGTAGTCAATGATCCATTAATGGTGGTTTGTGTTTTTCGTTCTCTAGATATCTGGAGAGCTGTGCAACATCTGCTCTGAAACGAAAGAGCAAATCTTTGTCCATAGTTACTTCTTCCTCTTCTTCTATGTCTGAGGAAGATAAACCCGCAGCGGCTGCACATGAAGACACTGTGAACACAGATGGTAGGAGTCCATTCCAATCCTTTCCGTATCCACCTAAACCCCCACACAGTTTCTTACCGTCTTTCTCCTGCAGAAGCTACGCTAGAGGGCGCTGGTGCTCTGGACAGCCAGGTGTCTGCGGGTTCAGTCACGACTGCAGCGGTAGTGGGAGCGCCGCTCACGGACCTCACGATCTCTACGGAAGCCATGAGCGTGGTGTCTGTCACCAGTCAGTGCAGCTACAGCAGCACTATAGTGCATGTACCGCAGCCCGAGTCGGGTGAGTTTACACTAACACCACATTCAATGACCCAAAAAGTGTTGAATTTATAGACAGATGACAAGGTCCAGAAGTACTTTAGCAGCACTAGTGAACTCCTGTAAATGTCCTACTGTAGCTGCCCCTTCTCTTCCTCCAGAAGTCACTGCCTTAGAAGATGCTCCAATGGGTAGCGAGCCAACAGACTCCGCCCCCACCCCTGCACGCCCCGCCCCCAGCACCTCCCCAGCAGCCGAGGAGTTGCTCGTGCTGGGCCTCACCAAAGAGGTGCTGTCAGCTCATACCCAGAAGGAGGAGCAGCAATTCGTCGACCGTTTCCGACATCGCATCCTGCAGAGTCCCTACAGCTCCTACCTCCAACAGGACAACAGCAGCATGGCCCATTCTCATCACAGAGGTGTGTGTGTGTGGTTACAGCTCAAATATTAACGCTGTCTAAGTGGTGTCCAACTGTCCAAGGAGGATAATGTATATTCTATTATATTATAAAAATAACTATATATTTTATATTTTTTTTAATCTGGTTGAAATGTAAAGCACAAATTCCAAGTATGGGGCACCATACTTGGCTACGCATCTCTTCACTTTCACCATAATACTGAGTTGAGATCCATTAACAGTATCCATTATCCTTTCCCATTTGCTCTCAGGAGATGTCGTGCGACCTCCAAACAGACACAAGCGCCCGAAACCAGAGGACTCGTCCGACAGCTACGGCTCCCAGCCGGGCAACTACTGGTCACATCCCGGACCCACAGGAGCGCCCCATTCCTCCTGGCCTTCCTCAGAGTCCTCTCAGCCCCTGCCATCCAACATCGGCTTTGTGCCGCCCATGGCAGTGCCCATGCAAACGGCCCCTTACTTCACTGTTGGTGTGGATCAGCAGCCCATGGGGGTCCAGCCTGACCAAGGTGTCCAGAACCTCCAACCCATGCAGCCCATGATGGTTGTTCTACTTCCTAGCTACCCCATGTACAACAATGGCAACAATGGCATGTACCTCCAGGGAATGCCAGTTGTAGCGCCTGGAGTTGTTCCCCAGCCTCCCTTCAATATGGGCGGCTTTGTCCCACCTGTTCCCCACATGCCACATGGGTCTCCGTTGCAGGGACATCCTCCAGGATCCACCATCTCAGGTGTTGGGATGCCAGCAGATGTCTCCGCGGAGGTCGACTCGATTCCCACTCCTTGGTTTGGGGAAGACCTTGATGCAGCACAACCCACGGCACTCTTCTCCAGCTCTCGCTCCAGCTCACCCATCCAGCTGAACTTACTCCAGGAGGAGCTGACCAAACCCACTGAAGTCCAGACCAGCACCGGTCCAGAGAGTCTGCATGAGCACCACGCCAAAGCGGTGAGACCCAGTTGAGATCTAGGTTGAAGTAGATACTTTTTGGAAGCTGAAATCCCCCGAGGAGTGGCATGGTTTACTCCATCTTAATCTATTTTATAAAGTGTGTGTGGCTAATACCTTTTATAATCGTTATCCATGTAGATTTTATGACCTCCTATTAAGTTATTATATTAATTATTATTAAAATATTTAAATATTAAAATGCTTGTAAAAATGGCCTTTAGCGTCCAAATTGTTCTCATTTATTATTATTATTAAAATACTTTACAATATTTAAGTAAAATATTAAAATGTATTTAAAATATATTTTTTTAAAAATGTAAAAATTTATGTGACAGGACTGTAAGAAACCAATTATTATAAAAATACTTAAAATATTTAGCTAAAATGTATATGAAAATATTAAAAGTGAAAGGTATTTTAATGTAAAAATATTAAAAAGCAATGTAATTTAATGTAAATAAAAATTAAAAATTTAATAAAAATAAAAATTGAATGTAAAATATGAAAAGAAATATAATTATATAATATCAAAATATACTTTAAAAATTAATATACTTAATGTATATTTTTCTCTTAATATAATTAATGTGAAAGTGCCATAAGAGAAATAACATAAATTATTTTATTATTTAAATATCTGAAATATTTAAATGAAAAATAAATAAGATATATATTTAAAATATTAAAAGGGAATGGTATTTTAATGTAAAAATATTAAAAAATGTAATGTGAAAGGTAATATTTTAATGTAAAATATAAAAAATAGATGTATAATTTAAATATTAGTATACTTCATGTATATTTTTCACGTAATATAATTAATGTGAAAGTGCCATAAGAGAAATAACATAAATTATTTTATTAATTATTATTATTATTATATCTGAAAAAATTTAATTAAAATATATATTTAAAATATTAAAACTTGTAAAAAATGAACGTGAAAGGAAATTTTTAGGTAAAATAGTAAAATATATTTGAAATATTAACATTTATAAATAAATGTGAAAGAGACCAATTGTTGTTTTATTAATTATTTTTAAAATGTAATTAAAATTTTAAGCATTTGAATATTTAAATATTTGTAAAATAGAAATATGAAATGACCTTAAGAGACCAATTGTTTTTTCTTAGTTATTATTAGAATGCATGAAATATTTAGTAGAATATATTTAGAATATATATTAAATATATAAATATGAAATATTTGTAAAAGGGCCTTAGACCAGTTATTCATGATTATTGTATATTTTTGCTAAGAAGTTTTACTTAAGAAGCTGAAGTGGGAATGAAGTTTAATCACTTGACTCCAGCTGTCTGTTCATCTGCTCACAGGAAGATGCTCCCAGCGATTCGGGTAACCAGGACACCCATTCTACCTCCAGCGAAATGCTTGACCAATTGCTACAGGAGGATGCCCGCTCAGGAACCGGCTCCAACGCCTCAGGCAGTGGCTCCGGAGAGTCGGGAGGCTCACTGGGCTCCGGATCCGGACTGGGATCTAATGGAACGTCCACCAGCCATACCGGTGCTGTTCAGAATCACTCGTCTATCACACTTAATGTTGTGTGGAGAGAATTACGCACTTCTACCACAAAATAGCATCTTTCTGTGGATGGTGTTAAAGGGATGGTCCACCCAAAAAATGAAAATTATCCCATAATTTACTCGCCCTTAAGCCATGCTAGGTGTATAAGACTATCTTCTTTCAGACAAACACAATCGGAGATATATTTAAAAATATCCTGGCTCTTCCAAGCTTTATAATGGAGATTTTGAAGCCCAAAACATTGCATCCATCTGTCATAAGAGTCCACACGGCTCCAGGTGGTTAATAAAGGCCTTCTGAAGCAAAGCGATGGGTTTTTGTAAGAAAAATAGCCATATTTGAAACTTTATAAACTATAATAACTAGCTTCAGCAAAATGATCGTTTGCATTTTTGGGTGAACTATCCCTTTAAGAGACTTTGGATTAGTTGCCTAGTTTCAACTAGCCTGCATAAGTCTTTTCTCTCACAAATTGCTTGTAAATTTCACAAACAATTACAAAGAAATGGCATGTAACACATTACACATGTTAAACATGACATTTTGAAGTAGACAAACTGAAATAGTATTTTAAATAATCTTTGTTCGAAAAATCACTTTGACTTCCCTTTTCATGTGAAACACAAAATTTGATTAAGCTGACCCCTGACATTTCACGTTCACAGGCAGCAGCAACAGCAGCAAGTACTTCGCAAGCAACGATTCGTCGGACACGTCGCGAAAGGCGCGCAAGTCCGCTGAGGCCCAGGAGAGGGAGCGTACCACCTTCAAGAAGCACGTGGACAACCCACTGTGGAGCATGATCAAGCAGACGCCAGAGCCCGTCATGATGACCTATCAGATCAGCCCCAGGTAACGGACCCAGAGGAACTTCTTCTCCCTGTCTTTCTCTCCCTCCCGGGTTCCCGCTCATTCCCCTGAGAAACCTGTGGGAAACGTGACATTCTGAGCATCTCTTTCCACAGGAGAAAGAGATAGCGCTGCCAGGCTCTCTCGCTGAGGTAGTTCTGATCAGGCTAAATGTCTCATTGCGCCGTCAGCCCTGAGGTAGGTGACTCCAGGTGACGGTACACAATGAGACCCGTGTTAAGCAGCTTGACGGGGTGGCTCGTTTTAAAAAGCACCTGATTATGGACGGAGGAGAGGGCGAATACGCCAGTTCAAGATGTTTTAACAGTATTTAGATGAGTGTGCTGTTGAGTGTCATCTAGCAGCGTGCTTAGGCAGCGTGAGTGAGTTTCATTTTGTTTGTGTGGATGTCCACGCAGGGATCAGGCCCAGGTTCTGCAAGAAGACCGAGAGAAGCTGGTTCTGATGCAGCCCATGCAGCCCTGGTTCACCCAGGACCAGAAGAAGGAGCTCGCGGAGGTTCATCCCTGGATCCATCAGCACACGGTCCCACAGGAGATCGACACACAGGTCAAGAACTTCTCATTTACGTCAGTATCAAACATGACAGATCTATATATTGGCCATAGTCATCTACTGAGAACTGGCTGCTTTAAAAGAAGAGGGGGTTTCTCCTCTAAACTTTTAGAGTTTAAAAAATTTTTTTAATTTTTTGTTATAAATTTGTATTATTATATAGCACTTTCTGAGAATATGGTAAGAAAATATTAAATATTAAAGGTAACATATTAAATAGTAAAATATAATTCAAAATATATATTACTTTTTTAAAATTCTTGTAAAAATGTATTTCAAAGGTAATATTTTAATGTCAAATATTATGAAAGGTAATATTTTACTGTAAAATATTAATTTATATGAAATACATTTTTACAAGTATATTAACATTTTAAATAAATATTTCATATAAATTAATATTTTACAGTAAAATATTACCTTTTTATATGACCTTTTATAATATTTTACATTAAAATATTACCTTTCACATACATTTTTCAGTATAAACATTTTAAATAAATATGTGAAAGGTAATATTTTAATGTAAAATATTATAAAAGGTCATATGAAAGGTAATATTTTACTGTAAAATATTAATTTATATGAAATATGTATTTAAAATATTAATATACTTGTAAAAATGTATTTGAAAGGTAATATTTTACTGTAAAATATTAATTTATATGAAATATTTATTTAAAATATTAATATACTTATAAAAATGAATGTGAAAGGGCCATAAAAGACCAATTATTTTACTATATTTATTAATTATTAAAGTATAAGTAGAATCTTAAAATTCTTATAAAAATTGACGTGAACAGTACTATTTTGAAATATGTATTTAAAATATTAATATATTTGTGCAAATTAATTTGAAAGGGCCCTAAGAGACCGATTTGTTGCTTTATTAATTATTCAAATACTTAAAATATTTAAGTAAAAATAAATTTTGAAAATATTTTTTTAAATATTTAAATGCTTATTACATGAAATGGCCTCGAGACCAATTGTTATTTTATCGTTAATTTTTCCATATGTAACCCTTTCCGGGAATATGGTAGAAAATAACTTGAATCTGAATTTTATTTATTTCTATTTTTCTCTCTACAAAGAGTCAGTGAGATGATTTATCATCAAAAAATGTTTTTGTTCCTCACCAGGAGGTCAAACATAATATA
This sequence comes from Chanodichthys erythropterus, assembly GCF_024489055.1. Classification (NCBI taxonomy): domain Eukaryota; kingdom Metazoa; phylum Chordata; class Actinopteri; order Cypriniformes; family Xenocyprididae; genus Chanodichthys; species Chanodichthys erythropterus. The sequence goes on along the minus strand of NC_090226.1, from coordinate 3,781,267 downwards.
TGAGATGATTTTATTTTACATTTATTTAAAAACTGGTTTGCAACTCTGTTACCAAAATGTAAAAAAAATTTCCAAATACGGGTTAAATGAACAAATGTAAATGTGTAAAAGTGCAAAATATTTATGTTAAAAGAAATTAATAATTACGAGTGTTTTTCTATAATTAATTTAATATAAGTTCATCAAAATATCAAGAGTTTTTACCAGTTATCAGGTCCACTGAGGGTTTACTTTTACTTTTACATAAAGAATGAAACAATTTAAAAGATCTATTTTCTATTTCAATATATTTTAAGATGTAATTTATTCCTGTGATCAAAGCTGAATTTTCAGCATCATTACTCCAGTCTTCAGTGTCACATGATCCTTCAGAAATCATTCTAATATGATGATTTGATGCTCAAGAAACATTTCTGATTATTATTATTTCTTATTAAATACAGTTTTGATCAATTGTATGCATCCTTGCTGAATAGGGATGTTAGCTTGTTTCCATTATTTAATTGTATTACACATCAATATAATATCAACCATCAGCATCAGCCCGAGTCATAGTTTTTATCTAGTGCTGATCATGATCTCATAGATTTATTTTTCATTTTTTAGGGCTGTGTGAGTTGTAACACCATGGAATCGGGTGAGGAACTGAATCTTCAGGCTGACCCTCCGACTCCTGACAGCTCCTGTCCATCACAGGACGCCAGACCCAACACAGACACCTGACCGCTCTCCGCAGCATGGACAATCAGTGCAACCGCAGGCCCTGCTGGACCTCCGGCTTTCTGGGACTCATGGATTCCTCTGCTTTCAGCTGGGAGTCCTAGGAAGAGAGAGACATCCACATGTGTGTGCCACTCTCTCATAATCCTGCCTGAAGGCACGGAACGAGGCGAGACCTCTGCACTCAAAGGAACCACGTCAGAGTGAGTTTGTGCGCTCGCAGGAGATGTACAGTTCCACATGTGAACGGCGGTCATCACGTGACCATGCCGTTCTCCGTTACAGTCCATGGACCCAACAACTGTGAATATCGGACTATACTTTGGTAGTGATGTCACATTCACCGGTGTAGTTTGTATTCAGGCTGTTGCCCGAATCTGAAAAATGTTTTTCTTAATTAATGATGTGTCCTCTACTGAATCTTGCAGGCTCAGGAGGGTTTATGATCTCCCAGAAGTACCTGTAATGAGTTTCTGATTAAACATCCCAAATGTCGCAGCATCCTGTTCAGTTCCTAAAGAACTTTAGCACTCGAGGCCAAAATCTAAAAGCATCTATGAATGGAAACGAATGATATTTGGACCCAGTTTTACTGTCCAGAGGTTTACTTTTACTTAACCGTTTCATCTCAAATTAGTCTTCTGTTTAGTTCATTCACACCCCAATTAAGCAAACCAGTAATAAGAGGGATGAGATTCTGTACGTATTAAGTTCATCCAATTCACGCGGATAATTTGAATGAGGCCTTAAATTAGTTTCTCTTTCAGTGTTGTTACAATCCGTTTTACGTGTTTATTCATTGTCTCTGTTCTCATTTTCAAATATTTTTTCTACCAAACGATGTCAAGCAATGTCTTATTATGGTATAAAACTCTTAAGTTATGGTGTCTAATCTAAAGATACAGACATTTTTCTTTTGTGTCTGTTGGGTTGATGGTTAAACGCGTATATAGGTGTCAAAAACATAACTGGGTCACATTTCTCCCCAAAAAAATAAATAAAGTGAAATTAATCATTTAAAAAAAATAATATAATATATTATAATATATTTTATTATATTATATTATAATATATTTTATTATAATATAATATATTTTATTATATTATAATATAATATAATATAATGTAATGTTTATGACCATTCTAGGACCATTATGATTATTGCCATTGTGACATTTATTTTCATGTCTGTTTCGGAGCAAAATCTGCTTGCTGGTTGTAATGCAAAAATAGCAATGTCATTTTAATGGTTCTAAAAATGTTTTTTTATAGAATATAATTTTTTTTCTTGCAATATTTCTGGTGAATTGTGACCTGAACATGTTTCCTGAGGTTCACTGGTAGATCAAATCCATCACAAAGCATCCAGAAAGACCAACTCATTGCAGCGTACCGTACTATTTTCACCAAACCTTGTTTTTGTCATCTTTTTTTAATTTATTGATCTGTTGTGTTCAAAAAGGTGTACATGTCAGAGCTGACGTGTGTCATTGTGAGCGTGTTTCCTGATGTCACATTAGACGTAGTTCCTTTGTTTTGTAGGTTGTTGCAGTAACGAAGAGATGCCAGATGCCCGATTATTGACCCGTCAGTCCGTACCCAACAGCAAACTTCAGTTTTGTGATCAGATAAATTTTGTACAGTTTTTAGAAAGAAAACATGTAAATAGCAGTAAAATGTATTTTAAGAAAAAAAGGTGCAAAATACAATGAAATGTATACAAAAAAAAAGCCATTTTGTCTCAAATTCAGGGAAATATTTTGACCATATGAGAACTATGAATAAAAAAATAAAAGAAACACAATGACTTTGATATGATCCTCATATTTCTCAGTATTTATCTACTTTTGTATTTCATGTGTACACAACAAACCCTTCTTTCTCAAACATATTTACTTTATTTACATCAAAGCTCAACAGCAGGTATGTACAAATAAATAATCATCTATTTTTCCTACAAACATAAATATATTTTTTGCAAATTTAGTGCATCAGGCCCACAAAGTTTGTGCACGAGTGTTGAGAATTACACATAAAGCGCATGAGAACACTCAGCTATGCAGGAGCATGTAAGTGCATGAGTGTTTATTCAGACACAGTATTTCCAGAAACACTCTGTGTTGCTGCCTCGCTTGCGGTACTGCTTCCTGCCGCCCAGGAAACGGCTCAGAGGATTCAACAACAGCTTTTCCAGCAAGACCTGAACGACAAACATAAGTAAATATATTTAAATCAAACTTCATCGCTGTCTCTCTTGACAAAATGTTGAATGATGTCATTGGCTTCAATAAATCACTCACTTCTTTTACAGCTTGACTCGGGACAAATCCAGCAGTTCTGAGGCCTGTGAGGAAGAGGAATAAAGCCAGAAGAGTGAGTTACAGTCTCATCTGTGTTTAAGTTCCTATAATGGCTGGATCAATATAAGAAAAGCTTTTCAATAAACACACCCTTTCTGTTTAATGTCTTGGTAACACTTTACAGTAAGGTCTCATTTGTTAACATTAGTTAATGCGTGAAGCAGGATTTCTGCGGGTCTTAAAAAGCTCTTTAAAAGTCTTAATATGCCTTTAAACATAAAGGCCTTAAAGATGTCTTAAATCAGAGCAGGAAGTCTTAAATTCATAAAGTCATCTCATTTAATTTTGCATGCATTGCAAAAAACATTTTAAAAAAAATTTTCTTCCTCAGTATTTTTGTCCTGTTTTCCAATACAAATATCTAAATGTACTTAAATCAAGATGATTTACTTGAGATGCAAATGTAAAATGGCATCTTAAAGAACTGGACAAAATGAAGTTATTTAAAGGGATAGTTCACCCAAAAATGAAAATGTGATGTTTATCTGCTTACCCCCAGGGCATCCAAGATGTAGGTGACTTTTTTTCTTCAGTCGAACGCAAATTATGATTTTTAACTGCAACCGCTGCCGTATGTCAGTCAAATAATAGCAGTGATTGGGAACTTGAACAATAAGAGTCGAAAAAACTTCCATAAACAAATCCAAATTAAACCCTGCGGCTCGTGACGGCACATTGATGTCCTAAGACACAAAACGATCGGTTTGTGCGAGAAACCGAACAGTATTTATATAATTTTTACCTCTAATACACCACTATGTCCAACTTCGTTCAGCTTCCGGCTAGTGAGGTCAGATCGCGCTCTGACAACAGAAGTGATGTCTCGCGCTCATTGAAGTATATGGGCGAGACATCACTTCCGTCACCAGAACGCGTTTTTTGACCTCACTAACAGGAAGCTGAACGAAGTTGGACATAGTGGTGTATTAGAGGTAAAAATTATATAAATACTGTTCGGTTTCTCGCACAAACCGATCGTTTCGTGTCTTAGGACATTAATGTGTCCTCACGAGCCGTAGGTTTTAATTTTGATTTGTCTAAGCAAGTTTTATTTACTGTTATAGTTGAAGTTCCCATCTACTGCTATTATTTGACTGACAGACGGCAGCGGTTGCAGTTAAAAATCATAATTTGCGTTCGACTGAAGAAACAAAGTTACCTACATCTTGGATGCACTGTGGGTAAGCAGATAAACATCAAATTTTCATTTTTGGGTGAACTATCCCTTTAATGCTTAAAACAAGAGGAAATATCTGTCAATGAGTTATGAAAACTTCCATTTGAATTAAGTTGATTTTCTGAGCTTTGTTGGCAGATATTAATAGACTTCATATTTTATGTCATTTTGTATCTCCAGTAAATGCATCTTCCTTTAAGAATCATTTTCAAAACTACTGATGAAGAAACCTTTTTTTTTTTGCAGTGTGATCAGAAGGTACAGTAAAATATAACTCTGAAGTGTTACCAACAAAACTCATGTGTTTCTCCCTAGACTTTTACATTTAAAGAGCATATTGACTTAATGAGTTCCCTTCAATTTATTCCAGAAAAATTTACCTTCATGTGACCTGTAATGAACTAACAATGAGCAAAATATTTTAGTATTTATTAACATTTATTATGTATTTTCTGTTCGCGTTCTGATTGGTTAATTCGGTGTAATATTCTCAGCCAGTCAGTTTCACGTATCCATGACGCATCTAAACGAATGCACTCTTTGTGCACTATGCAGATTCTTCTTCTTGTCCTCCTCCTCCCCAGCTCCACCTGCCTAGAAATGCTATGGAGTCTCACTCTAGCAGCAGAAATATGTTTCCATTCATTTTATGTTCCAAGCATTTAGCAGAAGTCTTGTTTTGCAGCAGGACCAAGACTAAACCCGCATGCATTCTATTTACATTAAAAAAAGTTTTACAAACTATCCTGAGAATTCTCATGACTGAACCATGTTAACATATTAAATTGTAAAGTGTCTCAATGAATGAATTTCTCCTGATGAAAAAAGACCCCAGTAACCTGTATCTCTGCTGGAGTTTCTGAATGTCTCAAATTGCTTTCTGATTTGCCAAGATACGGATTTCAATATGAACTCAAACATTTCTCATCAAGATCAGATGATCTGAGCTCACTGTATGCCAACTAGCTCTCCTCAGGAGAAGCATCTGTGACAGAGCAAAATCTAAGCAATGAAATTTTCCTGTGGATTTCCTGTAAGTTTGAACAAAGAGCATATTTAAACCAACAGCTCACCATCACTGCTGATGTCTCCAGTGATGAGGGACGGGTAACCGAATCCCGCGGCACCCTGGGACAGATACGCTTGTTCCGAGTAACTCAGGTCTTCTGGACTGACCACCTGCTCCTCTTCTACAAGAACTACAGATGAATACGACAGAGAACACAACTCAGGCTTGAAGAACGTTTATGATATGCGCAGCTCTGAGTTGTTGGATTGTGAATCTTGTCTGCTCGGACTAGTAAATCATGCAGTTGTTACCTTTTTTTGTACCTGATCTGATCCTTAAGATATATATATATATACTATATAATTAATTTAATATAATTATTATAATATATATATATTATAGCAAACATTTGACAATGTAGTATTTCTTTAATTTAAACCTAGAAATAACATATGTGTGTTATTTCTAGGTTTAAATGAAAGAAATACTACTAAATATATTATATTAAATTATATTATATTATATTATATTATATTAAATTTATTATATTATATTATATTATATTATATTATATTATATTATATTATATTATATATTATATTATATTATATTATATTATATTATATTATATTATATTATATTATATTATATTATATTATATTATATTATATTATATTATATTATATTATATTATATTATATTATATTATATATATAAACTACCATGCAAAAGTTGGGGGTTGATAAAATTTATATTTTTGAAAAGTCTTTTCTGCTCACCAAGGCTGCATTCATTTGATCAAAAAATGCAGTAAAAAAATGGCAATATTGTGAAATATTATTACATTTTTAAATATTTTTTATATGAATATATTTTTAAAAAATGAATTTATTCCTGTGAACAAAGCTGAATTCGTCAGTGTCACATGATCCTTTAGAAATCATTCTAATATGCTGATTCGTTGCTCAAGAAACATTTCTGATTATAATCAATTGGAAACATATTTTTTAAAAACTTACAATATACTTGCTTATTATTGAAAACATTGCTTAATTTTTTTTGTGAAAACCATGATGCATTTTTTTCCATGATTATTTGATAAATAGGCTTAAATCTGAGACTTTTGAACAATTTAATGGATCCTTTCTGAATAAAAGTATTAATTTAGTTTGAAAAGATCAAATCTGACCGCATTATATATTGTTACATACTGTTTTTTTATATTTTAGCACATGAAGTCTTTTTTTTCCCCCATAAATAATGTTTTTGTTTTTTTTTTACAGTCTAGTCATTTAACATATACTTTTATCCAAAGTGAGTTACAGTAGGCACAATTTCCTGAAGAAACCTGAGATTTGAACCTAAAAAGCTTTCAGGTTGTTGAATCAGCCTGAAGGAGAGCAGATGAGAGCACTCACCTGGCCTGGCGTAGGTCATCTCTGCCGGATGGACACCCGGATGCCCCAGCAGAGGTTCAAGGATGATGAGAAGCAGAGCAAAAAACAGAAACAGTTTACACATCATGATGACACTTACAAAAACTCTTTCTTGTGCGACTTCAGCCAGGAGATCTCGACTCAACGTGTCCGTCCTGCTTCTGTCCTGGACTTATATACCCTCCATCACTGGCCATGTCATCTCCTCCATCTCCATCACTGACCTCCTCCCACCTTTTGCATATTCTGTGCTTGTAAATTCACAGAGGATAAATGAATGGATCAATAAAACTGAAAGACAGGCGCGGGTCTGTGCGTCAGGGATGGGCAGCACGGGATGTAATCCAGACGAGTTCATAAATCCCACCCGGACGCAGGTGGGAAAACGGTACTTTGTGTTAGAGCTTGCGGGATGGAGTCGAGCAGGCAAATTGCCCGCTTAATTCATTTATTTAAGAGGCTGCTAAGATTTATTTCCCATGATGCCCACTGCAGTTACTCAAGTGTATCATCCTTACGACCCCCGCTGCTTCTATTTTAAGAGACTCAGAAACGGGACAGATTGGAAATGGCAGACGGAAAGAGTGACCAATATTCTTAATGGTGTAAATAAAAAAAGGTGAGAGTTATTCTGGCCTCAGAGCTGCGTCAATGTAATTTATGGACACTGATGGACACACTGCTGACTCTGCAACCAGAACATCTCTCTCTCCATCCATCCATCCATTGGTCTGTCTGTTTGTCTATCTGCCTCTGTCTGTGTATCTTTATATCTATCTGTCTGTCTGTCTATTAATCTGTCTATCCATCTATCTCTATCTGTCCATCCATTTGTCTGTCTGTCCGTCTATCCATCTGTCTGTCTATCTATCTTATTCTTTTTATCGTCATATCATCTATCATTCTATCATTCTTTCCTTCTTTTTCTCAATCCATTGTTCTATCTTTTTATCGTTCTTTCTCTCTATCTGTCTATATATCTGTCTCTGTCTGTCTAGCCATCTATCTATCTATGAGTCTGTCTATCATTTATCCTATCTATCTATCTATCTATCTATCTATCTATCTATCTATCTATCTATCTATCTATCTATCTATCTATCTGTCTGTCATTTGTCCGTCTACCATCTATCTATCTATCTATCTATCTATCTATCTATCTATCTATCTATCTATCTATCTATCTATCTGTCTGTCATTTGTCCATCTATCTATCTATCTATCTATCTATCTATCTATCTATCTATCTATCTATCTATCTATCTATCTATCTATGAGTCTATCTGTCTGTCTATCATTTATCCTATCTACCTGTCTGTCTGTCTGTCTGTCTGTCAGATAGATAGATGACTATCTATCTATCTATCTATCTATCTATCTATCTATCTATCTATCTATCTATCTATCTATCTATCTATCTATCTATCTATCTATCTATCTATCTATCTATGAGTCTATCTGTCTGTCTATCATTTATCCTATCTATCTATCTATCTATCTATCTATCTATCTATCTGTCTGTCTGTCTGTCTGTCATCTATCTGTCTTTCTGTCATCTATCTATCTATCTATCTATCTATCTATCTATCTGTCTGTCTGTCTATCTGTCTGTCTATCTGTCTGTCATCTATCTATCTATCTATCTATCTATCATTTATCCTATCTATCTATCTATCTATCTATCTATCTGTCTGTCTGTCTGTCTGTCTGTCTGTCTGTCTGTCTGTCTGTCTGTCTGTCTGTCTGTCTGTCTGTCTGTCTGTCTGTCTGTCTGTCTGTCTGTCTGTCTGTCTGTCTGTCATTTGTCCGTCTACCATCTATCTATCTGTCTGTCTGTCTGTCTGTCTGTCTGTCTGTCATTTGTCCGTCTACCATCTATCTATCTATCTATCTATCTGTCTGTCTGTCTGTCTGTCTGTCTGTCTGTCTGTCTGTCTGTCATTTGTCCGTCTACTATCTGTCTGTCTGTCTGTCTGTCTGTCTGTCTGTCTGTCCGTCCGTCCGTCCGTCCGTCCGTCCACTATCTATCTATCTATCTATCTATCTATCTATCTATCTATCTATCTATCTATCTATCTATCTATCTATCTATCTATCTATCTATCTATCTATCTATCTATCTATCTATCTATCTATCTATCTGTCTCTCTGGATAATCAGTTCTATCCATTCTTTTTGTTCTTTCTTCTAACAAACTTCCTTCAGTAAAAGTGTTGTTTTGCATACTTTGCTTGCACTATCTTATTTGAAATAAATGCCTTACTTTAATGTACAAAATATGGCATAAAATATTCATTCACCAGTTACTGTGAAGCCTTATGACTGTCTTCTAGTCACTTTATGAATTTGCTGAAAAAATAAAGTTTTAATGAAATTGCATGTTCTTAATATTTTTAATAAATAGTAACCACTTTTAAAAACAGTTGTGCTGCTTCATATTTTTGTGAAATTAGAATTGTTTAATGATTATATAGTTACAGCATCATTAATTTGAAATAGAATTTTGTGTACATTATATTGTGTTTTGTAACAATGTAAAAGTCTTTACTTTTACTTTTGATCAATTGAATTCATCCTTTTTGAATAAAAGTATTAATTTCTTTAAAACAAAACCTTAGTGGCCCGAAACTTGCATAATATGTATGCAGACATGCCCCAAAATAATGACACCGTTTCATGTTTGTAAACCAAAGTGAAACAATTCCTCAAAATGACCAGCAGGCGGCGCGAAAGGCTCGTGTGAAACTCCACATGCTTCTCTTTGTTTTGACTGAGAACAAAAGTAGTAGCCGAACTCCAACTGTCATTGTGTGTCAGGAAAACTGCCTAAACATGAAGAACAGAAGACACAGGGCTCATTCTGGAGAGAAGGTGCTCCTGTGATAGACTGCAGTCATACGAGTGTTTGTGTAATATTGTGTGTCACGTCTGATTCAAGCGCGCGTGTGTGTGTGTGTGTGTGTGTGTGTGTGTGTATGTATATGAGACGAGACTTTCACGGAGCTGCTCCGCGTGTCTAGAGTGACAGAAGAGGGTAAGTTTGTTTTTTAATCATGTTTTCTGGAGCACATTTATATTATAGTGTTTATGTTGTTTACAATGCATGCATAAAGTCTATTTAAGTGCAACTCAACAAAATAACAAAAGAAGAAATTCAACATGTAATAAATGTTTATATTAAGTTGACTGTGTGTGGTTCATTACTCTTAGTGAATGTAGAAACTGCAACACTAACAATGAAAGTTTGACCTAGTTTTCCATGTGAGAATACTCAAGGACATTATTTTGTTGTTCAGATCATTTTGTTTTGAGGTGTAAAACTTACTTAATGTGTTTGGATAAAATACATCAGCTTCCCTTAATTCATGCACTTCAAGATTACTGCTTACTACTGTAATTTCACATTGTATAAACATTACAGTAATATTGCATGTTGCTTTTGTATTGTTTTGTTTTGCATTAATTTAAGTGTTGGCAGCAGTTTGCATTAAGATATTCCTTTCAAGGTCATTCTAACCTGAATGCTAAACCTTCATGCATTTCAACCCTAAATGCATTTTAATTTTATATTTGATGATAATTCTGGTGAGTTGATTAGATTAGCTATATTTGTGATTTCTTTGTTATTGATACACAAACATAATTTCCTAAGCTTATCAAAGTAAGATTAATGTCTCACAAACGGGAAACAAACTCCAGAGGAAATAAGAACTTTGCCAACGTATTTATCCTTGACACAATGTGTGTTATTGTTCCAGGATTTATGGAGATTAGATTACAGCTGTTGGCATGTTATAGAAGTCGTACTGATCGCTTCCAGTGTTTTACAGTATTAAGAAATTGTAGTAGTGATACTAGCAACCTGTAAAACTATAAATGTCAGTTATGTTTGTTTGATGCCACAGGTTTCTTCACAACATCATGAGACTGTGAGCTCAGTGTGGAATCAGTTATGGCGGAAATTGACATCGACAAATCTCACCTGCCCGGTGTTTATGACGGTATGGGTTTTTTCTGTTTTGCATCCTTAGTTCTTTTGCTCTCTCCTCAGGTATGCATGTTAAAAGTGTAATTTTATTAGAGAAAAATTTGTTCCATGTTGCAATGTTGTTAACTCTTTCCCCACCATTGACTTAATTTTCTGGCGTTGTGCCGAATTTTTATTACCCCCCTAGTATTGGTAGGTTTTGGAGTAGGGGTGGGGTTAAGATTAGGTAATCAGATAGCAACTTCAAGCAGGGGGTTAGTAATTTTTTTGCAGGGGGTCGAAATTTGGCAAACAACACTGGCAATCCATGTTTTCACTAGAGGGCGCCATTACGCATCTTCTGAAAGAGTACAGAGTCTCCGGATCCAAAAACAATCTAAAAAGAAGCAGAAGCAAATGATAGAAGCATTTTACTAATGCGACCATGAAACATTAAACAGCAGCATATAAATCAAAACTACCTAACGCTACCAAATTAAATGTCGACCCAGGAATCAGACTATGCAAGTCTTGGGGGTGTTGAAGGACCCACATTCAAGTGTTAAAAAAAAGAATGAATGCATGAAGCTGGAATCTCTGTATATAGTTCAGATATTCAAACAACAAAATATTCCATGGCCCATTAAAAGGTTTTGTGAAAATGATATACAGCATACAGACGACAACGTTGTCAAAACAATCCACGTTCACAAGGATCCGTGGAAATGATTAAAAATGAAACACTGTATTCTGCTGCCAGGCCAGTAGATGGCGATTTCACTTTTAGACTGAACATGTAACACGCATTATTTCACCATTTTAAGAAATTCATGTTTTTGTTGTTTACATAGGGATGATTATGGTACGTTTTAAAAAAAACGTGCACTTTAAAACTCGTTTTCAAGCCCCGAAAACGCCTTTATCGTGTAAATCAATGGCCAAAACGTACAAAAAGTTTTTAATTGAATAGGGTTTTGTGTAAACGGACCCTAAAATGATTAAAAATCATTATTGTTAATTGAAATAAAGCATACATAAATATTAGATGAAAAACATATGAAAAAACTTGACCATGGCAACTAACTGAAATAAAAACATTTAGGTTGAAATACTAAAATTACTAACAAAATATTAAAAATAATAATAATAATTAATTAAGCTTAATAGAAATATTTTAAAAACAACAAATAATAAAAATGACAAAAGTACATAAAAATACTAAAATTTAAAAAAGCATAAAAAAATGATAAATACTATAATAAAGTATATAAATAATTTAAAATAACAGTCACTTTGAGTAAATGCATCATGTAAATCTAAAATGATTAATCTGCAAACTGTTCATCTCAGCTACTGCATGCAGGAAGAAAATGCTCTTGCAAAAACCTTTTATTCACAGCAAACGTACATCTAATTATCCATAATCTTTCAGTTTAGTGACAGTATTCAAAGAAGAAAATGAAGGGAAAAACTTTTTGAATGCTTAATCAGCAGCTGGTTAGTATTCCTGTGCAGGTTTGCTGTTGTCTCAGATGTGGTTTGGCAGAGCTGCTGTTGTGTGTTGTAGGAGATGAGATCAGCGTTCAGGAATGTGATGTGAGATCAGGACAGATCGAGTGAGCCAGAGTTGTGTGGTGTTGATAAGAGCTGGAGAGCGTCCGCACACTCTTATCTGCCCTGGATGAGCTCAAGAGCTTCCCAGTGTTCCTGTTTCTTCAACAGGATTTGGGTCGAGATTCCAATCTTCTCCCGTTTTGGCCTAAAGCTGGAGGAAGGAAAGAGGTGTGAAGAGTTCAAGTGCAGGAGTATTTAGATCAGTTTACATCAGACGTCTATAAACAAGAAGAACGCAGGAGGAACAGGGAAGCGCTGTTTGGTTGCTCATATAAACTTATACACGGCCTAGAAAGCAGACAGACTGTCTGTGCATGAAACGGGACACTATATAAACACCAACCCAGTGAGATGCCTACCCATAATGCATTTTAAGGCCTTATATTTGCTCCTGAGCTTCTGGCCTGTTTCTCTGAGTTCATGTGTGAACCTCCCTTAACTTTGCTGTTGGATATTTATAGCTTCTGCTTCTGCTTCGGCTCCTCGTGCCAAATATAGACAAAGAACTGCAGGAGAAAGTGAGTTATTGGGAGAGGAGAGCAGCATGCAGGAAAAAACGAGGGATAAATTCTTGATAGTTTCATCCAGGGGTCCCGATTACTGTCTTTTCTCTCTTTTCTTTGTTTCTGTGGACTCTGAATAACACCATCTGTTTGTCCCGGGGGCCTCCGCTCAGCTGAGGGGGTCAAACGAATGGGGCAGACCACTGTCTTATCCTAACAAATGCACCCTTAAAGGATTAGTTCACTTCAGAATTAAAATTTCCTGATAATTTACTCACCTCCATGTCATCCAAGATGTTCATTTCTTTAATTTCTTTTCAACTGAAGAAAGAATGTTTTTGATGAAAACATTCCAGGATTTTTCTCCATATAGTGGACTTCAACAGAGACCAACCAAATGTCAGTTTCAGTGCAGCTTCAAAGAGCTCTACATGATCCCAAATGAGGAATAAGAGTCTCATCTAGAGAAACCATCGCTCATATTCTAAAAAAAAATGTAAAAATGTATATACTTTTTAACCACAAATGCTCTGCGATGCGCCATGCATTACGTAATCATGTTGGAAAAGTCACATGTAACATAGGCGGAAGTAAATGTTTCCAAAGTGAAAGTGTAAAGACTAAATCGAACAACCTTTACAAAAAAAGGTAAAACTTTGGATGATTTTGAAGTTGGAGGAGAAAATGAGATGGATTTTTTTTTGCCCTATTTCAAGTGACCTTTCCAACGTGATTATGTCTTGCATGGCGCATCGCAGAACAGTGCAAGATGAGCATTTGTGGTTAAAAAAAGTATAATAATTTGTATTTTTTTTAGCTAGATAAGACTGTTCTTCCTCATCTGGGATCATGTAGAGCTCTTTGAAGCTGCACTGAAACTGACATCTGCACTTTCAACTTGTTGGTTCCTGTTGAAGTCCACTATATGGAGAAAAATCCTGGAATGTTTTGCTCAAAAACCTTAATTTCTTTTCAACTGAAGAAAGAAACACATGAACATCTTGGATGACATGGGGGTGAGTAAATTATCAGGAAATTTGAATTCTGAAGTGAACTAATTTTAATTTTAAAGGTGGTTAACTTTTAACTACCCTTTGTTGTCTTCTGTCTCTTTAAGGGCTGACATTATTTATTCTTACACCTCATAAACATTTATTCTAACAAAATTCGAATTTTTCACTTTTCACCTCTATGTGGCACCAATTTCTTTGGCTGTCAGAAATATTTGATTTTAAAGCAAAAATATAAAGCAGAAACGGAAATCGAATATTTCCCTACTATATAGTATGCGAAAAACAGTATGCCAAAAGAGTAACATGTCCGAATACTTTGAAGGTGAAAAGTACCCGGATGACCTACTACTATCCCATGAGGCCATGGGAGAGGGTTTATGAATGGCAGTGAAGTGACACAACTGACGGCGGTTGGTCACGTGACAGTAACATCATGGTGGATGCACATCCGGTTTTCATTCATTCTACCTATATTCATAATAAATACTAATACTTTAATTCAAGAAGGATGCATTAAATTGAACAAAAGTGACAGTAAAGACATTTAATGTTAAAGAAGATTTATTTTCAAATAAATGCTGTTCTTTTGAACTTTCTGTTCATCAAAGAATACTGAAAAAATATACATCACGGTTTCCACAAAAATATTAAACAGCACAACTGTTTTCGACATTAATAATAATCAGAAATGTTTCTTGAGCATCAAATCAGCAAATCAGAATGATTTCTGAAGGATCATGTGACACTGAAGACTGGAGTAATGATGCTGAAAATTCAGCTTTGCATCACAGGAATAAATTACATTTTAAAATATATTCACATAAAAAACAGTTCATTTAAATTTTAATAATATTTCACAATATTACTGTTTTTACAATATTTTTTATAAAATAAATGCAGCTTTAGCAAGCATAAAAAACATAACGGACCACAAACTTTTTATCATTAAGTGTTTGACCACTTTAATGATTCTTTAACTTGTTTGGAAAAACATCCTTGCAGCTTTTTAAGGATTCAGGTCAAAGTCATTGAATTTTATTTTCATAACTATTGTTACTTTTTCCCTCATCCTCACAGCTGTGATAAAATCTAATCAGAGACCGTGTTTGAATCAATCATCCATGTTCATGTCTACATTCAAAGGCATCAAAGCTGTTTCCATTTCTTCTTTAAGGAATTGCACGTCACTATTTCTGGTTTAAAACCGGTTCTAATTTTAACTTGCACAACATTGACTCTTGTTATGCACAAAAACCCTTTTCATGGCATTTAGTTTAACTATGAGTATGCCAACCTTTATGAAACAAGCTTCTGTCCTGAGAGTGCCCATGTCAGCTTTTCCATCCTGGATCAGGGTGGAGGTGCGGCAGAACCAAGAGGGGTTTTTCCTAACTTTTTTTTTTTTTAAATCCATCTGCTTGAGCTCCAGTGCTGTTTACTAACATAAGAATGTGACGGACTGATCTTCACCACATATAGGATGAGCTCACACGCGTGTGTGTATGTGCTTCACAACAGTAGACAGCGTTTGACAAATGGACGCAGGCGCATTTTTAAAAACGGTAAATCCAATTCAGAAAACACATCTTTAGAGTAGGACTTTTTTAAGAATAGCGGAGTTGTTTATCTTGCATGTGTCTGATTGTTTGTTGCAATGCATAGCTGTGTTACATTGTCATATGCTTCTTTGTGAGCTTTTAAAAGTGCTACAGCATTGACAGATCTGTAATTAGACGGCCTGTCTTTAATAATGGAGTGTCAGATTTTATGACTCTGATGTTTAACATGCTTGTGCGATAGTTCATGAGCTTTTATTAGCTCACTGATTTTTCCACACGAGACAGAGAGAGACGGAGGGTTGTTATGTTATGTCTGTTTAATGTGCAGGGTTTTATTTGACCTTCAGCAGAGCCTGTTGTGTGTTTGCTTGGATGTGTTTCTTCAGGTTTCTATTGTTTAATAGTCGTTTAGTGGACTCCTGTCAGAAATGGCATTCGAGTGAGCTGTTTTGGCCGATCACATTGACACACCCCTCTAAGCTTATTGGGCATTATGTGCTTTTCCTCTGAGCCATTGTGTTAAAGTTGTTGACCCAGTTGGCTTGGCAGTAGTTTTCCTGTTTGGGCCTCAGTGTGGCATTATTAGTAGAGCAGAGACAGAGATGGGCCGAAACATAAACCGGTCCGAGAGAATGAATTGCATGAACTGATAACATTGTTTATTGCTGCAAACTGACAAGCAGGTATAATGGGAATAAGACTAATTTGCACAATATCTTGCAGGCCGGTTTTGAGTGATAAGTTACCAAGATACGCTTTATAACATCACTGCAATCCTCACATCCAAATCAGATTTATTAAAATGGTGAAAGTGTTTTAAAGGGGTCCTTGATTATGATTTCACTTTTTTAACTTTAGTAAGTGTGTAATGTTGCTGTTTGAGCATAAACAACATCTGCAAAGTTACGACGCTCAAAGTTCAATGCAAAGGGAGGAATTTTCTTTTAGAGAAATCACTTTTTAAGGACTACAACAAGCTTCTTCCTGGGTTCACTAACCCTAAATTAACTTAAACCCGCCCCCGAGAACACACAACAAAGGGGGTGAGGCCATGTTGGGGTGCTTTAGAGAAGAGGAAGAGTTGTTAAAGCTCCGCCCTCTTCTGGAAAGGGGGCGGGAGCAGCAGCTCATTTGCATTTAAAGGGACACACACAGAAACGGTGTGTTTTTGCTCACACCCAAATAGAGGCAAATTTGACAAGCTATAATAAATGATCTGTGGGGGATTTTGAGCTGAAACTTCACAGACACATTCTGGAGACACCAGAGACTTATATTACATCTTGTAAAAGGGGCAATAAAGGTCCTTTTTAAATTATAGCACGTTATGGATGGCATGCTCTTCTCCAACATTTGATCATCGTTTGATTAATTACTACTGCCATGATCAGAGATATTTTACTAGTATTTATATACTATTACGGTGTTTATTAATATTTTGAATTATCTTTTGTTTTTATATGCAAATTTTAGTTAAAGTGTAGCAATTTTATTTTTGTGATTTTTTTTTTCTCTTTCATTTTTATTAGCTTTTGTTTCTATTTCTATTTAGCTGTAATTTTATTTTCAGTTTTAGTAATTTTAGTGCTTAAACCTATTTTAATTCAGTGAGTTGTCAAAGGCAGCTTCATCTAATATATATATATTTTATGATATTTCTGCTTCATTTCAATTATCAAAAACAATTTGTATTAGTTTTAGTCAACAATAACAACCCTAGCCGTGATGAATGTATACAAAAGCCCTGCTTTCAGCTGGTGGTAATTTTATTTTTGCCAGGCAAATAATGCAGACTTTTCTTAAATAAAGGTATTTTGAATTATTTCAGTTGAGCACTGAAAAGAATGACTTAAACACATTTTGCACAGTTTGCAGCACATTCAGAGCCTGCTTAAGCAGATTTGCAGGTAGTTTATTAATACGTTTGCTTGTTAAAATGCTACAACTCTTGAAATTATGGACTAAATTAGAATAAAATGTTTATAAACTGGATATTTCTAGCTCAAAATACATGATTTGACAAGCCATTTTTAACTGTTAAATACAATAGACAATGATAATGAAATTGACAAATGTGTAAAATAAAAAAAATTATTTGAATTTTAGACTACATTTCATATCAGTGAACCATTTTACTTGATGAGAGAATTTATTATTCAAATAAATGTACTGAACATTAGTATCAGCTACATTGCTGTTGTCCTGTGTTATAAAGATTACTGGAGTAAAATCACTATAATGAACCCTTAATGACCGGTTAATTTAGTTTAACACTCTTGCCTATATTTTTGTCTTTTCCCCGCGCAGTGTGCCAGTGTTTCTCTGTGTTAGAGGACGGCGCTCTGGCTCACAGTCTTCAAGAGCAGGAAAGTGAGTATAAGCATCTACTTCCTGTAATCTTGCTCATCCTTCCTTATTTTACTGGGTTAAAATAGGCCATGAGCCATTTGATTCAACTTTTTTATCTCAGTTGAGCAGTTTTACAGCTCCAACATCCAGAAGAACCAGGCGGTGCAGAATGATGTTCGTTTGGCCCGGAGGCTGCAGGAGGAAGAGGAACAGCGAGCGGATCTCCACCGAGACATTCGGCAGCTGTAAGCATCGTCAGGCCTCGACACGTGCCCCGAATTACTCACTCAGCAACACCACAAAACCACAGACATTTAGGATATGCAAATGACTTTGTGGAAAACAGATGACTTGACTCATTCTTGTTGGATAACTTGATTAGTTTGTATAAAACAACACACAAGAAAAAATGCTTGTATTCAGAGTAAAATCAGCCTGACTCAGTAGAGTTGCTTTTTCCACTTGGTGCATGGACTTGTTTAGGGTTTTTATGTACAATACTGTTCAAAAGTTTGGAGTCATTTTTGAAAGAAGTCTCTAATGCTCATCCAAGGATGCATTTATTTGATCAAAAATGCAGTAAAATTTGTGAAAATTTAAAATAACAGTTTTCTATTTGAATAACTTTTAAAATATAATTTATTCCTGTGATCAAAGCTGAATTTTCAGCGTCATTACTCCAGTCTTCAGTGTCACATGATCCTTCAGAAATCATTCTGATATGCTGCTTTGATGTTCAAGGAACATTTATTATTATTATCAATGATGAAAACAGTTGTGCAGGATTCTTTGATGAATAGAAAGTTCAAAAGAACAACATTTATTTGAAATAGAAGCCTTTTGTATCATTATAAATGCTATTACTGTCACTTTTGATCAAATTAAAACATCATTTGAATAAAAGTGTTAATTACTTACTGACTGCACACTTTTGAATGCTAGTGTACATGATATTGCAACCGTCACAAAAGAGGAAAGCAAAAAGCATATATTATAAATATCAAATCATATACTGAATCATTAATACATTCTCTCTCATTTGCAGGGAGGAAGAGGACTGCAGATATGCACAGATGATTCAGGAAGAGCTCCAGAGGTGTGCCGAGGAGGCCAGGAGGCGAGAGGAAGAGGATGAGGTGTGTTTCATCAACACATGACAAAGATAAACCTAAAAAGCCAGACTGTAAAACTAGATTCTTACATTATGTGAAGTAAATGCGAGTGGTGTTTGCCCATGCACATCCCACTGACATGATGCTAGGGAGTTTTGGTTGGATGTTGCTATTGGTATTCCACTTGATAAATCTAACTAAGTGGTTTCTTACTGTTAATAGTGACATTGAATTGCATTTATGTAGCCTTACTATATAGAGCTTATGTAGCCACGCCCCTTTTTACGCGTGTTGTGTTCTGTCTTCTGGTTTGTATTTCCACAGCATGAAGGTAAGATTTTACATCTGCTTCAATGCTCATGGTAACTTCCGATAACTCAATGATTATCAGTGTCGGGGATAATGCATTACAGGTAACGTGGGTTATTTAATCAGATTACTTTTTTCAAGTAACTAGTAAAGTATGCATTACTTTATTAGTTATTATTTTGCATTAATTTTGCATTATTATGCATTATTTTTTAATTTACAACAACTTTTTCAAATAAGTAACTCAAGTTACTTTGTTTTCCCATTTATTGACTGACACCTGTTCCCATGTTTAGAGAATTCGGGAGTACAGAGGAGATGTGTGCGCTGTGTGTAAACATGATGCTTATTCTAAACTAGTTCTAGACTAAATTTGAGCATATATCTAGTCATTTACTTCTTTTCCTGTACCGTATATTTCTGGATTCCAGAATGGCAGCAGGTTTGATTATTTGAGCTGCGCCCTCTACTGTACAGGCCTGAATTTGCATTTCCTTCAGCCTGAGGCTTATTCATTTCACTTTTGATGTGAAAGGGCCCTTCACATTTGACAAAAATAGAACTTTTTTTGTTACAAAAACAAAAAAAATCAGACATAAACATGCAAAAGTAACATAACGCATTACTTTTCATAAAAAGTAACTAATGCAATTAGTTACTTTTTTAGGGAGTAACACAATATTGTAATGCATTACTTTTAAAAGTAACGTTCCCCAACGCTGATGATTATCAGATGTTTGATATCAAAAAATGTTGCTTATTTAGCTCAAATAATGCTAAAAACCTGGTCCATGCTCATTCTAGGATTAAAAAACATGCAACGTCTCTATCAGAAAGATGATTTGGCACCATATCGAACCACAAAACATTCACCATATTGAACTTTGTGATTTTTCCCATTCATTTCTATACAAATGGCAAGTTCCAAAACGTTTGTTCATTGCTCTATTGTTAATTATCTGTCCACTCATGTTAAGCTGATTAAAACACCTGTGTGAGGCGGCGGTTGTGTAGAGATGCTTTTGCAGAGAACAATAAAGAACATAAAAGATACAAGAGACTGACAAGACTGAGGCCCAGATCCTGCACTCTGATATCCACTGGCTTCAAGTATTCTTTTGTGTCCTTTATTTAGCTGTTGGGCGACATTTCTGTCGCCTAAAGGAGCAGCTTTGTCATCATTGTTGTCAGGAGTGGTTTTTGAAAGTGTTCCCATGGTGATGTCTGCGGCGTTTCCGGGGTGATGAGTGGTTTGTCACTGAGGAGGTGGACCGCTCATCTGGGAGGCCACGTCCCGCTTGATGAACAGTGAGGTTCTGTATTTGTGGAAAGTCTATTTACAAGAAGCTTTCTGAGGCCGTCTGTCTGGAGCCCTGTGTTCCGCCCTTTGGAAAAATGTCTTGAGGAAGTAATGGTCTATACTAGAACTTGGACTCATTTAAAGAGACATTAGCTTTGTTTCCATCCAAAGTTGCAAATTTAACTCATGCACAAAAATTGGAATGTGGCATAAAACATTTGGGAATAAAGCACTGTTTCCATCCCATGTGTGCAAGAGAACAAAAGCATCACTTCCTGAGAAATTGGCACAAAATATCTGTTGTTGCACTGTGGCTCTTTTTTCGCACATCATAAATGACTTGTGCTTTGCATGCGGATGAAACGCAATCTCATGAAAGAGTTCCAGGAGGTCATTATTCCCAACCATTTTGATGACAGACTTGGGCTCTGAATTTTGCATTTCAGAATGGCTAAAACAACATTTGAGATGCTGTGCAATGTGATTGGTCCACTGGTTAGTCCAGTCATCTGTTGAGGCAGTTTTTGTTGCACATCAAGGGATCTATGATCTAGTTTATGCACGTCTTCTTATGGGATCAAAAAAATGATCTGCCTCAATTGAATTTATGCGCATCTTGCTGTTTTCATAAAGCATTTTTTATGCAATATCCCAAAATTTGCAACAAATAGGTGGATTGAAGCACAGCTACAGTGGCTGAAATGTAGTTGGCTTTAATAGTTTGTATTTAATGCAATGAAAAAATGGAAAATTAATGATTTTGTCTGAAGGTAACCAGATTTCTCTAATGGAAACTGGGGATATTTCCTAGTTCAGTGTTCAGAATATCACTTGTTATTGTTTTTGTATTAAAAAAAAATGGAGACAATCCATTTTTGTATGGTTTTGTTTTTTAATATTTGCAGGTTCTATGAACTATTATTATAATTAATAATTATTATAATTTTTAAGAGACATAGTGATGCATGAAATGTATTTGGCTTTGCTGTTTTTAATTGAATGCAATGAAAAAGTGAAAATTAACGATTTTTTCGTCCACTAGTTCCAGATTTAGAAACTTTAGGAACACAAACCTCCTACTGTTGCCTTTAATCTCACTTGTTGCAATATTAATAATATTTTTTACATGAAGTTGACCAGATTTGAAAAAAAAAAAAACTAAATTAAAAAAAAAAACATAAATAAAATTACAAAATAAATAAATAAAAAAATAATATTTTTAATTGTATTTAATATTTTTACTTTCACAAACTGTGAATATACTGTATACAGTAATTACAACTTTTCAAATGTTTGTTTTATGTTTGTGCTTTTAGGCTCATTTTAATAAAAATTTGTGCTTTCTGCAAATATGATTGTCACAAGTGTAATTGTTTAGTTGATTTTTTTATTATTTTTTTTTAACTATTGCTCTGGAAATCCAGTAGTCTTCTTTGGTTGTGTATTTTTGCAGTTTATTTGTGAGGTATTTTGAACTTGCTGTAAAACGGGGTCATTTCCAGGGATAGGACACCAAGAACTGGGACAGGCTTACAGAAAATAGCAAGGTCTTGTGATGTTTTTGTGTTTTGTTTTGGTTTGCAGCCTCTGTATCTCAACCGAAGAGAACGTCCATCAGCACCTGCTCTGTTTGTTAACTCGGGGTGTTTTTTCCCTAGTGTGGGCTGTAGTCGTTCTGCATGAACACCTGGTGTTGACTGTCCTTTCTGCCTAACGGTGACATTATTAGACTGCAAACAGAGCAGTTGAGTGAGCTAGAAAAGATTTGTACTGGTAATTGACTTTCTGTATTTCTGCCAGCCTGTAAACAAAGTCCAGCAGTGTGAATGTCCAGTGAAGCTGTAGCCTTTTCTTATTCGGGGTGTAAAATCAGATTTCCAGTAGTGGCTAAATGTATCCATCTGTATCTTGGCAGTGTCTCGTTGTTCTTATAACTGCTGGTGATATTTTCCTAGAATGACATCTTTATCTGTGTGACCCGTGTCAACACTATTTCAGCTATTTCAAAGCAATGCTAACTTCTCAAGTCAGAAAGCTCATCGCACTCAAGAGCACAAAAGAGAAACTGTTGGCAAGGCAAGTTTATTTAGATCATTATATTTAGCTTTTTAGCACAATATATATAAATATGTATCATTGATGAATAAGTGTAAAAAACATAATGGAGATTTAATTAATTTTGAAGTTTTATTAAGTGTTAACAATGTGATTTTATTGTTTTTTTATAGTCAATTAACACAGTTTTATCAAAATTTTGGTTATACCGAATGACAATATTTTCAGGCTGATATCTAGCTAGCTAGCTGGCAAAAGGGCAGTCAAATATTTTATATTTAGTACAAGTTTTTTTAAATATTACAACATTTTCCATGTTTTATAGCAGTTGTACCGAATGACCTGATGTTTGGGGACATGCGTATGATCAAGTGAAAACATGAATTTTTCAAATAGTTAAGAGAGAGTTAGTTACTTTGCTTCATGACCATGTGACCCTTTACAGGGGTCTGAATGATGTCACATCCTGTCACATGATATTGACCGCATGACTTGATCCAAAATGGTCCCTTTATATCGGTTACTCCGAATGACATCAGTGAAATTCATTTTTCCGGACATTCTTTCTCGTAACAAAGCAACGACTTCTACACATAATTTTAATAGCATTTTGCACTATGTTGATATATGATGTTATAAAATCATGCCAGAATAAAAAATATACATCTATTACATTTTAAGATATTTTAATCACAAATGAAATGGCTGTATTGGACTTTGGACGGTTAAACCAAATGACATTTTGACATTTCAAAATCTTTAAAATGCCTTTATATGTGCAAAATATAATTAAAACCTTTTGGATTCAATAAAAGAGATCTAGTTGTATGACCTTACATACTTTGGATGTCATATCTCTGTTTATTATTATTATTAAGGCCTTTGGACAAAAAAAAAAAAAAGACCTGTCACATCATTGACCCATATAATAGTGTGTGTGTGTGTGTATATATGTGTATATATATATATATATATATATATATATATATATTATACACACAATAAAAAAAATTAAAACAATAATTTTTGTGTTCGATTTCATCTAATATTTGTGTTACATTTGTTTGAATGGCAAAGAGAGGCCCTTATTATACTGTGTGTGTGTGCGTGTGTGTTTGTGCGTGTGTGTGTGTATGATTGTACAAAAGTGTGTTAGACACACACATTCCCACATGAGTTCTTCAGGCCTGTATCGTCGAGGGTGGGCCAGTCAGGCTGGGCATCAGAATGAAACTCTTTCACCATGGTGCCGCACAATGAGAAATGCCTCACCGTGGTGCTGAGGGCATGTTGATTGCTAAAACTTATCTACACATACTTTAACTGTTCAGTCTGTAGGACACACGTTTTGTAAACCCTCAGTTTGAAGACTGGAATACCCATGAGCCCACACAACTGCATCCTCTGATGTTGTGTGTTTATTTGTGTAGGCATTACATTGACTTTCCCATGGGGAATTCTCTGTTTGTTTACAAGAAATGCAACATGCTTCATAGTGGGTAAAACCCTTTTAGGGAACATCCAGTTGGTCAAAAATAGGGACTGTCTTGATGGATGATCAGCAAACACAGTCAAATGAGAACATGTTAACAGTAAGTGCAACCAAAAATTTAAATTCGTTCATCATTTACCTTAAACTTCACTCTGTTTGGCACACAAACTAATTAAATATAGTATAGTGAATTAATAATATTTACTTCTTTTAAGGTGATCTTTTGTCATGGTGATTATTTGTCCTCATTGTCTGCTTTATGGTTCATGTTTTGTTTTCTAAGACTCAAATGAGGGTGATTAAATGATTTTTTTTTAGGTGAACTGGCCCTTTAATAGTGTGACCGTAAAGCACAAACCTCCTTTTTACAATACTGACCTCTAGTGGACCACTGAAGTATATATTTTATAGTTTATGCTTTTTTTTTGTCTCTTTTTCTTCCTCAATATTAAGGAAACCACATAAAATGAACTTCAAACTAAAAATTATCTTAAATTTAAAATTAAAATGAACACGGTGAGGATTTTAAAAGTAATTTTTAATGTGTTAACTCACATCCTGTCTTTCTTTCCTTAATTTGGCCGCCCATTTCCTATTGCTTAAGCTGTTGGTGTATAAAATAAAATTGCCTCCTACTCTATTTAGTTCATAAAGGATCACAAAACCAGGACAGCAATGTCACATTATACGTGTCAGTAAAAATCTACCATGGTAAGCATGGTTTCTGCCAAAATACTAGTTAATTTTCCTCCAGTTCAGATTTAATGTTGACTTTAAACAAATTCAGAAAACTGCTTAAACCCATATGAAATATTACTGTAGTTACAATCCCTGTGGTTAATGTGGTATTTTGCCAGAAACTGGTCAGGATCAAGTGAAATCCTCAGTCACACGGTTATTCTCTGAGCTGCTGACAACATTAAATGCTTCAGTGCTCATATGCGTTGTGTGGATTTCTTCCGTGATGTCATTGTGCAAATGAGGTCTGAGGCCACTGAAGGACTCAGCAGATCTCTGTCCTGAGAAGCGTCTCTGTGGGTGTCACACGTATAGTGTGTGTGTAGGTGTGTGTCTGTGTGTGAGCTGTACTTTCCGCTGGTCTGGTCTGCTACTGCTGTGGGGGTGTCACTGGCTTTTCACGCTGAAAGATGATGTGCTTTTGTTCAAGTGACTCCGTGATGGAACTTTCGCGGCCTACTCTGACACCTCTGCTGTGTGATCTTTAACTCAGACCAAGATGTGTGTGTGTATGTGTGTGTGTGTGTGTGTGCGTGGTCTGAGGTCTTATTCTGAATATCACCTCTCCTCCACCCTCTTGCATTAGAGATATATTCAGTTTGGCCGCTGTTACGCCGCTTCTGGCCTGTCAGTTGTGCAGTGTAGCCCAAATTCAGTGTGAAATGTTAATGAACGCTGTTTACTTTCTTAAAGGGATAGTACTCCCAAAAATGAAAATTCTGTCATCATTTTATCACCCTCAAGTTGTTCCAAACCTGTATGAATTTCTGTCTTCTGCTGAACACAAAAGAAGATATTTTTCAAAATGTCAGTAACCAGACAGTTGATGGTCCCCATTGACTTCCATATTATTATTTATTTTATTTTCAAGTCAATGGAAGTCAATGGGGTTCATCAACTGTATGGTTACCAACATTCTTCAAAATACATTCTTCTTTGTTCAGCAGAAGAAAGAAATTCATACAGGGTCAGAACAACTTGAGGGTGAGTAAATGATGACAGAATTTTCATTTTTGGGTGAACTATCCCTTTAATGCATGTTAAAAAAATAAACTAAATAGAAATATTAAAACATACGGAAGATGGATTAGGGCCAAGCAATAATAAAAAAATAAAACCATCTCGAGATTAAAGTTGTTAAATTTTGAGAAAAAAAGTCTAAATAAAATGTTGAGAATAAACTCGTTAGATTATGAGAAAAAACTCGTTAAATTTCAAGAAAAAAGTCATGATAAAATGTTGAGAATAAACTCGTTAAATTCAGAGAAATAAGTCGTTAAATTAAGAGAACAAGTTTGTTAAATTATGAGAAAAAACTCGTTAAATTACGAGAAAAAAGTCGAGATTAAATGTTGAGAAAAAAGTCATTAAATTATGAGAGAAAAAATCCTTAAATTACGAGAAAAAAGTCGTTAAATTATGAGAATAAATTCGTAATTTAACGAATTTGTTGTCGTAATTTAACGACTTTTTTTCATAATTTAATGAGTTTATTCTCAACATTTTATCTCGACATTTTTCTCGAAATTTAACAAGATTTTTTTTGCAATTTAGTGACTTTATTCTCAACATGTTATTTCTACTTTTTTCTCGAAATTTAACAACTTTAAAACCATCTCGAGATTGTTTTTTTATTATTGCTTGGCCCTAATCCTCTTCCGTAAAAAAAAGACAAAAGTGCATAGCAAAATTCTTAAACTTTAAGTCGTGAATTATGCATCTGTGTATGTTATTCTAAAGAAATATTTTACAATCTAATCCATACCCAATTGATGAATCCAAATCCCATCTCATATTTACTTCTAATATTTACTTTTTTACTTGTAAATATGCCCACTAGGTGCATGTGTTTTGTTATTTTGTCTTTGGCTTGGTCAGCTAGGGTTTAATATTATCAGTTTAACCGCACTGACACCATCAGATGAGAACAAAACTTGAACTGAATTGCTCTGGATAATGACTTTGACACTGTTATTGAACTGAATTGAATCAACATTGAACTGAATTGAGCTGAATAACAACACTATTGCTTCACAGCAGCACATCATGAATGAAACACATCATGAATCAGTCGTTTTTATCATTGAATTTGGGTGTGAATTGTTTTCTGAACAGGAAATTGCTAAACGGCTACAGGAAGAAGAAGAAATGGAGATGAAACGGCAGAGGGCTGATGCTGGTCACCATGAAAACAGCTGTGTTTCTCCGCTATGTGAAGGTAAATGTTTTTTGTTGTTGTTGTTAATGTAAGTACATTCATAATATGTTGCACAACTGTGGTAGGCTTTGGTCTTTAACAGCTGCTCTCCCTGCGTCAGGGTTGGGAATCTGGGAGCAGGTGCTTCAGGACGCCGAGTTGGCCCGTAGACTTCAGGAGGAAGAGGACATGTTGCCTCGCAGAGATGTACGTTACGTTGAACATATTTTATTTGCTTACACGCACACTTGAGGTCTGCTACTCTACCCGAGCCTGCTTTTGAACCGGGCTGGGGTTAGTTTTCATGGACCAGTATTACTTTGTTTTTGGAGATTGTAAGTATATGTGTGCCTGTGTCTACTGCTTTGAGAGAGAATAAAAAGAAAGTGCATGGACGACTTCAGGTTTGATTCGGACTAAGTCTTTGGATTTGACAGTATTTGAATGAAATTTAAATTTTTATTTTAAATTAAATTCTAAAATTTTATTTGAATATAAATTGAAATGTAATGCCAATGCAGTACTTAACTAACTTTCACCAGTTTATTTATGTATTTGGTAATTGAAATAAAATAAAATTGAAATATTAGATTACTTAAATTTAAAAAAACTTGACCTTGAAAAAACTTAGAAATTAGAATTAGAAATGTTGCTTTGGCAACACTTGAATAAAATAAGTTCAAATACTAAAATTACTAAAACTAAAAATAAATTAAAACTAGATGGAAATATAAAAAATAATAAAATCATATAACAAAATTACTAAAACGTAAACTACAATTAAAATGAAAACTGAAAATATAAACATAAAAGCTACTTTAAGATATTAATAAATAATATAATATTATAGTATATAAATAATACTAAAAATAAAAGTAATAATTTTTGTCTTTTTGTTACATAAGCAAAAATGAACTCAAATTAAATAAGTTGAAGTACTAAGATTGCTAAAACTAAAATAAATAACACTAAATATTTTAAATATATATTTCAAAAAAAAAATTACTAAAACTTAAAATAAACTTTAAAATGAAAACTGAAAATATATAAATAAAAGCTTCTAAATATGAATAAACATTGTAATTGTATATAAATAATTACTAAAACTAAATTATACATTTACTACTAAAACAACACACAGTATTTTTTATGATGTCTTTTGTTTTGCAGTTTCCCCGCAGCTCTGGATCAGAGGTGGACTTCATTGCTGCTCAAGTAGCCCAAGATGAGGTAAAAAAATATCTTCAGGATAACTAAGATTACACTGTACAGATGATAAACAGATTGATAAAAAAAAATAATATACAATTCCATAGTTTCTTGTAATGAAGATTATAACTTAAGTACATCAAATCACATACTTCTTCTCGATTCTCAAATGTTTAAAGAAATATCATCTGTGATGTTGCCCTAAAACTCTCTAACTCTCTAAAATGCTCATCAGGAGATCGCACACTACATGCAGCGGCACCAGAGGAGAGTCAAAGACAGGCCACAAGACCTAGAGATCCAGACGAGACCTGCTGAACCAAGAGATGAAGGAAACACCTCAACCAGGAAGGTCTGAATGAACCTCATCTGCTTATTGAAAACACAGCTCTAATAATAAATGAGGGACTTGATAACACAACCTAAACATTTTATTGATTTTATGCATGCATATACATAAAACAAACAAAATATTTGTTGTAAAAACATTTTTCACTCAGAAAAATTTCAGTATACAATTACAAAGAAACTGCATGTAGCACACTGAATTAAACATGACATTTTGAAGCAAAAAAACCGAAGTAGTATTTTCTTGTAAAACATACTCCTATCATTTTTATTCAACTTCAAAAAAAACTTTTTTTTACAGTATATAAGTTTGAGTATTTAAGGTGAAAGAAATCTTAACATTAAACCACAAGAATGCTTATTTTGCATTTGGTGTGCATTTTGCTGACTTTCACATTTAAAGAGGACCTAATTTGTCTTAATTTTGTTTACTAAAACATTTTCATGCTTGAATGTTCAAAAAACACTTTGTTTTCCTCATATTCTCCATTGTTGCAGCTCCTCTCTTCCCAGTCTGTCAGTAATGCTCTGTTTAGTTTCTGTCTCTATGAAGCCCCTCCTTCCGAAAAGCACTTTTTTCTCTGATTGGTCATGCAATGGGCGGGAATTATTTAAATGTAGAAAATTTTGACGTTTTTGTTTCCTAAAGACTTTCTGGTAGTTCAGAAACAGTGATATAGAGAATGACTCCCTATGGAGTGACCTTTTTCATGCTCAAACAGCAACATTAGACACTAAAGAAAGATGTAAAAAAGCACAATAGGTCCTCTTTAATTCATGGTGTGCATAGACCTTTCATTTGCAGTGTCTTTCACATGATCGTTTGATGTAAATGGACATTTTCCGGACCATGTTGTCTTGAATTTCAGGCTCTTCAGATGTTGCGAGAGAGGCTGAACTCAGACGGACTGCATTCGCCTGTGGAAGAGGAAGACTACAGCATTGAAAACCATCTAGCAAGCCCATCATGCACTACACTGTAAGTCACACATGCTTTAATTATCACACACAATCTGCCATTCCTCAAGACCGCATTTCAACCGTTACTATATCTTTGCGCCCTGTTTATCTCTTTTCAGCCGAAACCAACACTTACACAACATTGCAGAGGAACTGGACCCAACGTTCAAGGCTAGAAAGCGTGAGAGCCAAATTTCCACCAGCCCCCCGTCAGGTACCAATGCATTGTTATATAAAAGGAAAGTTCAATAACTGTATTTGTGCCACATCAGCAGCCATTTCCTGTTTCCTCAGCAGGTCTGTGCTTGGCCCCTCGTAACCCGCACAGTATCTTTTATGACTATTTACCAGAACCCACCTTCATACCACCAACTAAGCGGCAGAGCGACAAAGCGGGACGTCACAAAGCCAAAGACAAGAAAGAGAACTGTAAACAACAGTGAACAAATGACTAATTCAGTAGAGTCTCTCAGTTCTGTCTTTTGAGTGAATAAACAAGTATTATATAATCAATTGTATAGACACAGACTAATCTGTTGTTAGACATTCTCTGATTCATTCTGTGATTCTCTGATGTTCCATTCATGCACTCTTAGGATAAAAAAGGTTCTTTGGGGTTCTATATAGATGTTTAAAGACCCCCTGTGGTGAAAAATCAAGTTTTTAATGTTGTTTATATGTCTATAGTGTTTTTAATATGATTTAGGACAAATTCATAAGTCAACACCATTGCTGAGTATTTTCTCTTTAAAACTGCAGTGATCTAAAGACGCGGTTTGAAATCGCTGGTTTTTCTGACATTACAAACTAACTTGTAACCAATCACGTCACTGTGCCGGCGGGCTTTAGCATATCATTAACTATGACCGATCTGAAGCAAGGAAGTCTCAAGTGAAGGTTATCCCGGTATATTTTTCTGTTAACATGAAAAATCGGGTGATTTAGCAATATAGCGAGTGTATGATGTATAGTACGATGCTATGATGAACTATAAGCCTTTCTAAGTTCTTAAAAAAGTTTGTAAAGATGCTGATTTTTAGAAGACAGCTATCCGACTCTGAGATGAAGAACGGGAGCATGGTTTGCAACACATTATTAGCTGTTTGATAACGTAGTCAAGCAAAAGGCTAATCATATTAATTACCGTTATGTGTCCGACGTTGTAAAAAGCGATACCATTGTGCAGCGTTTACCTCAGTAAGTTGACCGAGTGGATCTCTGAGTGAGTGGAGGCGGGGCTAATTAACATATTCATAGATCCGTGTATATTAAATATTACATTCAAGCTATGAACACATTTTTTCACAGGAAAAAAACTTTTAAATATGTCATTTTGGGGATCAAAGATGAGTTTTAAGGGATAAAATTATTCACTACAGGGCCACTTTAATGTGTTATTTCAATTTTTTCTAGTTTACCAGCTGTTTAATTCATAAAATTTAATCTAAATAAAGAAGGAATTAAAACAAAATGTATTAAATCTAAATCCATAAAACGATCCCATGATGGAAACCCTTGAAGCGCCTGACAGAACCCTTTAAAGTTCTATATAGAACCTTTTCTTCTAAAAGTGTACAACTTGTAAATGGAACAACACTTGAAGTTGGTCTTCAAACTTTGACTCTAAAGCTGCGATTCCATCCTGTTGTTGAGGGAAATGTATTATAAATAATTAATTTTAAACACTCACTTTTAATCTTTTAAAATACAATGAGTCACATTGAGTCCTTCATTAAATGATGATGAAAATGTTTTAAATAAAAGGTGCATACACGCCATAAATACCGTAATTACAAGATTTCAACTTATAAAAAGCATTCAAGTCCTCGTAGAGATCATAATTACAACTTTTTTGTACTTTACAAGAATTTTCTGAGAGCTCCTATTTGTACCACCTGACCACTGCAGATTCATTTAGGCACAAATGAATAGTTAGTTTTGCCACAGTAATTACGACATGGTGTGAATGCGGCACTTTGAGAGAGTTTTACAAGTTGAAATCTTGTAATTATGGTAATTACAATATGGCATGAACATTGAAGTCATGGTGTATTTTTGTTTATAGCCCACGTTTAGCTTTTCACTTCTGCCAATTATATTTAGGCTTCAAAATCATAAAAGTTTAAAGGATCAAGAATCACAAACTTTTGTTGGTCAAAGACCTTATTTTCTGTACTAACCCAAAAGACAATGGAAAAATCACATCGGGTTTTGTCAACTGAGCCTTACAAAAATACGTCATCACTGCAGCTTCCTATTAGTGAAGTTTCATAATTAGATATCCAGGAGACATCTTTGTTGACAATCAAACACCTGTTAAGATAACACTCAATAGATCATCTTTATTGTCAAAAGTTGGAAATATCATGTGATTTTGGATAGAACGCAGCATAATCTGTGATCATGCACAAGACTTTTGAGGTTAAATACAAATCTGAATATATAGTTTTTTAATCTTCAGGTTAATAGGAGTCTTTTAATAACATCTTTGTTAAATAAAACAGGTCAACTGGAATACGCCATAGACCTATGTTTGTATGAGGGATATAATGCCTTATTTCTGCTGTATTTGTGTTGTGCCGCACAATTGCTTTATTTCACAGCATTTTCAAGGGTTTTAGTCCACATTTGTTTTGTACATTTATGTTCCTCATTTTCACTTCTAAAAAAAGAGCAGTGTTTAATGGTATTGCGCAACATGATGCTAAAGGTCAGAGGTCAGAAAAGACCCTGAGAAGTCTTTTACCAGAATGTGAAGATTCAGGGGATTTGCACTTGGAAATTCAGTGGATTTCAAATAATGCTATGCAGGGGAATTCTGATGGCGTTGAATTAAAATATCAAATGCAGTCACATCCTGACAGCCTACAGTATTTCAGTGCCGAGGTCTCTGCTCCCCCCACACATACTGTAACCTTTTGTGCATGTGCACCGTGGCGATGACATCAGCCGCTTGAACGCCTCTTTGATCTCAAAGGCTAGAGGGCGACTGAACTTCTACAAAGTTTAAAGGTCTCATATTTTGAGGATTTCTTTTTTTTTTACGTAATATGTGTTAACATCATGTGTGTCTTCATAATAAAAGTCATCTGAGCACATAATTTTGTACTTGTTTTGTTACAGGCTGATTTATCATCAAATCTTCTATCATCATCTTGTTGAAATTATCTATTGAGTCACAACAGAATAATGTTTTCAATCAGAATTTCGTGAGCTGATAAAAAAACAAAACAAATTAAATTATAAAAATGTAAAATTAACATAATTCTAAAATAAAACAAAAAAGCTTACTAAAAAGAGATATTTCTTAACCTGCATGTCATGTGACCATTGGCCAACATCAGAAAACATGCAAATATATTGTTAAATTTTTTAAATATATATAAAAAAACATTTTACAACAAAGGGTTTCACAAAAAAAAAGTCATTAAAAAACAAACAGTTGTTCAACTTTCTCAGTAGACATGAGTTTGCCAAATTTGATCCTCGAGCAAAAAACATTTCACGCAATGCATGTTGTAGAACATGGATGGACAAAGGCTGTGTCCGAAATCGCATACTCTCGACTACATATTTTGAATAAGTACTTTGCGAGCGCTAAAAAAAAGTAAATTCAATCTAGTATGAGTGCCTACTGTTTTATGAGTACTGTGAATTTGGACACTTTTCATACTGTTTTCCGCCTACTATGGAAGTATGCAATTCCTAACACCGCCAAAATCACAATAATGTATTAAACAAAAATTAACCCCAGTATTAAGTTCATGTAACTCTCAAGGAAAAGTTTTGACCCATAGAGGTAAAGTAAATAAGTACTCTAGAACACGGGCATAATATGAAAATACTGCTTTAATGGCAACAAAATGTCACTGACATCATGATTTACAGTTTCAATAACAGGATTCTAGTAGAATTAAGTAAATAAATTATACATTACATAGCAACACTATACATATCCTCAGATAATTACAAATTATGTTCACAATACATTACATACAATACAATACATGTTCATGCTTCTAAAGGGCCGATGCTCTGTGAGAGCAGCGAGTCCATCGAACTCTGACTGCTGCTGCCGTGCTCCTGCTGAGGAAAACAGAAGCTGCCCGCTTCAGAATGACATCCTGGAGTCTGTTCTCCTTCTGATCACAAGACACAAAAAACATGTCTGCATGAGGATACGGAAACCCTTTGTGCTGGGTAAATGTGCATAACTAAAGAAAACGGTTGATGAGGCTTACCTGGTTGCTTTTTTTCTTTATTGATGGCCTTTCTTTTTCTCCATGCCAGGAAGAGGATTACAGCAACAGGTATTAATATGCAGAGGAACCCAAAGCTGATAAGGATAGCAGTGACCTCTGTAGCAAAGAGCAACAATGAGTGAATCACTTGAAAAGGTCATGGTCAGAAATACTGCACATTAAACCTTTTCACAATATTTAACATAAGTCTCTGGTGTCCCCAGAATGTTTCTGTGCAGTTGCACCTCAAAATCCCCCACAGATCACTTATTATAGCTTGTCAAATTTGCCCCTATTTGGGTGTGAGCAAAAACACGCCGTTTTTGTGTGTGTCCCTTTAAATGCAAATGAGCTGCTGCTCCCGCTCCCTTTCCAGAAGAGGGCGGAGCTTTAACAGCTCAACAACAACAAAGCTGGAGAATCTCACGCAGCCAAAATGAGGATTGTCAGTAACAGTGTTCAGCCTTACATTGTTCAAACCGGAGTCGACACTGATGGAGAGACTCAGGAAGAAGTTACAACTTTTAGACGTTTCTGAATGGTTAGTGGATAAATTTATGTAGTTGCTGTGGAGTTGATTCAACTCATCGAGTAGCATGTGTCGTCATGTTCATCTTTTGTGCAAATCCAGCATTGAATTGACCCTCGTTTGTGAAGCAGTCCGGCATAAAATTAATGTATATCAGGCAGGGTCATCAGTATGGTCGCTATCACGCCCACAGATTTCATACGTACTGATTTCTACATCAGTTGTCGGCGTCGCTGTTGGTTTGTTATCTGGTTTAGGGCCACAGATTACATCTGTAGATGAACTTCCAGGGAACATTATTTGATGGTCAGGCGTACATCTGTGGGTTGAGAGAACATCTTTTTAAATAGCTTGTTTCATCAGCTCTAAAACATTTTTAACAGACAGATCTATATCAGAAACAATGAATAGATGTGAAATGCATCATACTTGGTCCAGTTCACGCAGTATTGATGGATCTTGTCATTGTACATCCCTGAAGGACATGGCTCACACTTGCCTGAAATCATACAAGAAAGACCTTGCAGTTAGATGCATATTAGTTATTAATATCAAAAGACTGATCAGTTATCTTTATCCAGACGTACCATTTGCAGTTGGTTGCTCTCCCTTGCCACACTCGGTAATGCAGTTAGAGCATTTATCATTTCCACATCGAAATCCTTGTGAACACTCACAAACTGTGTCTCTGCTGGGGGTGCATTTCTCC
The DNA here is from genome assembly GCF_024489055.1 of Chanodichthys erythropterus. Taxonomy (NCBI): domain Eukaryota; kingdom Metazoa; phylum Chordata; class Actinopteri; order Cypriniformes; family Xenocyprididae; genus Chanodichthys; species Chanodichthys erythropterus. The sequence goes on along the minus strand of NC_090226.1, from coordinate 3,746,361 downwards.
TTCACCCGCCTGCCACCTGAAGCAGAGGAGAGGAGCGAGACTTTATCACAACTTTTACAATACAGTTCCAGCATTCAAAACTTTGATGACGCTTGACGTGAACAGCACAGAAACAGACACGTTCTCACTGCTAATGTTGCTAATCTCCGATACTGCTGCATGTCTAAATTAACGTGGCTGTTCAAATTAAAAATCATACCTAAATATTATACTCCAACACAAACTTGCATTAAAGGGTTAGTTCACCCCAAAATGAAAATAATGTTATTTATTACTTACCCTCATGCCGTTCCACACCCGTAAGGCCTTTGTTAATCTTCGGAACACAAATTAAGATCCTTAATCCTTCATAAGGAGCAATGACATTACCTCTCTCAAGATTCATAAAGGTAGTAAAAACATATTTAAATCGGTTCATGTGACGAGAATATTTTTGGTGCGCCAAAAAAACTAAATACGGGCTGCGTCCGAAAACTGAAAAATGCTGCCTTCTGAGAACACATTTCAAGGTAAGAAGGCATCAAGGCACGTCCGAATCCAATGTTAGCTTCACTTCCTCTCTCATGAGATACCTTCCTCAGATCGATTTTTGAAGGAAGCATAGATGTATCCTTAGCTGCCTTTGATATCCCACAATCCTGTGCTTTCCATTCTGTGACAGTTGAGCTAGAAAAATAAAGATGGCGTCCGAAGGTTGCGTTTGCTGCTCAGTTTGTGTATAAATGTATGATTTTGATCAACATATTTCAATTTTGATATAATTTCTATCGAGAAATTACTACTGTAGTAATTAAATATTTGTTTAGTTCTCACCAAAGCTCGCGCTATATTGCTGTAGATCATTAAACTGTTACGCTGCCTCAGAAGTCTGTCCGAAATCAATTTCGTGAGGTACCTTCATGCACAAACGCTGCCATACAAGTCATTCTCTTATAAGATACCGAGGCAGCAAGACAGTTACCTAGGTTTTCGGACGCAGCCAAAGACTTATTTAGTGATGGCCGATTTCAAAACACTGCTTCAGGAAGCATCGGATCATAAATGAATCAGTGTATCGAATCTGCTGTTCGGAGCGCCATAGTCACGTGATTTCAGCCGTTGGCAGTTGGACACGCGATCTGAGTCGTGATTCGATACACTGATTCATTTGTGCTCCGAATCTTCATGAAGCATTGTTTTGAAATCGGCCATCACAAAATAAGTCGTTATTTTGTTGTTTTTTTTGGCGCTCCAAAAATATTCTTGTCGCTTTATAATATTAATATTGAACCACTGTACTCACATGAACTAATTTAAATATGTTTTTAGTACCTTTATGGATCTTGAGAGAGGAAGTGTTTTTGCTTCCTATGGAGGCCTCACGGAGCCATCGGATTTCAACAAAATATCTTAATTTGTGTTCTGAAGATTAACGAAGGTCTTACTTACAGGTGTGAAACGGCATGAGGGTGAGTAATAAATGACAGAATTTTCATTTTTGGGTGAACTAACCCTTTAAGCTATGATTTCCATGGCCTTTGCATCAGTCTATTAACGCCAACAGTTTATCATTGAAAGCAACGATGAGCTCGCCAGTTCCGCCTAATTATTAAATAGCTCACCCAAAAATGAAAATTCTGCCATAATTTACTCACCCATATGTCGTAAGACTTTCGCTCATCTTCGGAACACAAATTAAGATATTTTAATGAAATCTGATAGATTTCTGTCCCTACATTGACAGTCCACACAACTGCCATTTTGATGCTTCAAAATGTTCATAAAGAGATCGTAAAGCTAATCCATATGAATCAAGCGGTTTAGTCAAAATTTTCTGAAGACACACGAAAGCTTTATATGATGAACAGATTGAATTTAGGAACAGATTGAATGTGAATTTTATTCACATATAAACATTCATCAACGCACACATGGAAGCTTAATCATGTTTGCTTGACACGCAAGAACCAATGAGGTTAATTCATGTGTTACGCATCACATTTGTTCTCGCGCATCAAGCAAGTACGGTTGAGCATCTGTTTGTTTGCTGATTAATTTTTATGACATTAATAAATAAAAGCTGTGTCTCTTCGGCCTAAACCGCTCAATTCATATGGATTAGTTTTATGATCTCTTTATGAGCTTTTTGAACCATCAGAGATAGTTGCGTAGCTTTCAATGGAGAGACAGAAAGCTCTCGGATTTCATTTAAAGTATCCACATTTGTGTTTCGAAAATGACTGAAAGTCTTATGGGTCAGGAACGAAGTGAGGGTGAGGAAATTATGACAGCATTTAAATTTTTGGGTGAATTATCCCTTTAAACTCACTTGGTTGAGGCTGTTACCTGATTGGTCCTTTCCCTAAGACCCGCCCACACCTCTAAGCATACTGGGGTCAGTCAGGGTTGCCAAGTCTGCAGTTATTAGGTGTTTTAAACTTGCAGAGGTTTGCTTTTCCGCCGCTGGATTAAGGTTTGACATATTGTATAAATTATATTTGACGGAAATGCTTGAGATGAAATATTTTATATTCTACCAATGATAAAACTGTGCTTAAAAAGTTAAGTGTTTTGAGGGTAGGGAGCCTTTGAGACCTAGCGAGTTTCTTTATGAAAACAGGCTATGTTTATGTTTACTATTACTATTATTTTGCGACTGCAAATTATGTATTTTAGGTATGCGAGTATGCACATATTATGATATTTTATTTTATTAGGCTAGTTTGGGGCTAGTTTTTACTGACCATAGTCTAGTCTTGTTACACAGACCTGGCAACCCTGCAGTCAGCAAATGCATTTTTGGCATTTGTATCGTGATTGTCAGAGCACTTGAAGAAAAAAAACAAAATGAAGAAGTCTTCAGCTTCAGTTGAAAAAAAAAAGATATATACTGAATGCCGTACCTCCTATACACTGATCACACCTCGGACAGATCCATGGATTTTTGTCAAGATTTGTGTCGGACATGAAGGTGCCATTTTCACAGGGTGTACACAGTTCCTTTGTGTCTGAACTGCATTGACTGAGTAGACGGTTTCCTGCAACAAACACACACACATACAGTGGGATTAGAAGTCTGAAAACCAACATGTGTCCTCTTTTTCCCTGACATGTCCTCTTTTTCATACCTTAAAGAAATAGTTCAGCCAAAAATGAAAACCTTGTCATCATTTGCTCACCCTCAAGTTTTTCTAAACCTTTCTTCTGCTGAACACAAAAGATGATATTTTGAAGAAAATTGGTCACCAAACAGTTGATGGACCCCACTGACTTCCATCGTATAGAAAAAATAAATAAATAATACTATGGAGGTCAATAGGGTTTTGGTTACCAACATTCTTCAAAATATCTTCTTTTATGTTCAAAAGAAGAAAGCACTTGCAGGTTTAGTACAACTTGAGGATGAGTAAATGAGGACGACATTTTCATTTTGGGGTGAACTATCCCTATAACCAAAAGGAAAGAGTTGGGAGTGAAATTATAACATTAGTTAATGCGTTTGGTAACAATAAACAATATTATTTTATACATTTATGAATAGAGGTTAATGTACTTTCCACATATACTAATAATATACTGATATATTACTAATTTTAACACTTAAGTTGTTTAAATAGTATATGTATTCTTAGATTAATGATTCCTAATTCATTAAATAATGCATGTGTGTGTGTGTGTGTGTGTGTGTGTGTGTGTGTGTGTGTGTGTGAAACATTGTGTTATAAAATGAACAAGAAATATTTAATATTATGCACTATTTCTAAGTGACTATCATGTGATCATGTGACTGTACAGATGAACCTTGAGCAGTGAAGCACAAGATTCTTAATCATGCTGTCATCAGTCATTAATTCAAAAGATGGACACACCAACAGTCATGATAAGTATTTTGATTACTTTCAGTTAAACAGAAAATGCAACATACAAGCATTTTCACTAGTGGACTTTTGAACCTCACTCTGTTTCTAAACATATATATAACATACTAATACATTACTAACCCTAACCCTACATCTGAGTGAGTTTCCTTCCTGTGAAGATTATACGTCTCTGATGCACGATAACCAAAGCGAAAGTAATGCGTATGAGGAAAGCAGCTGTGCGTTGTGGTTTTTTTTAATCACATGATCACACTGTGTCATGAGGGGAAACAAGACACACATTATATCAGTGTGCATGTGTATTTAAATACAGGCTAAACACTGTGGACTACATTTACATAGTTGTGTTCACTTGATAACATTATTATTAATAGCACAAATCAATAACTGTATATTCAATTCTGCCATCTGATCTTCACAAACCTGTTATGAAAACAATTCCATTAAAAATTATGCATGCCTGAAATTAAATGGACAGACAAAAATGGTCAGTTCGCAAAGTTACATACTATATATGATTTTTTCCTCATTTGTTTTCCATTTCCATTTATATTTGTAGTGTTGCTTGATAACACATTGTTATTAATATTATCAAAGTAATAAAATATGTAGGCCTAACAAAATTTCAGTTGAGACAAAACCTTAATGTTACTAAAAAAAAAACAAAAAAAAAAACGAGCAATTAAACAATAAGCATAGACCATTGTTTCTCAAACCTTTCTGAACCAATGGCCACATTTAAATCCAGCTTTTTTGCAGATCTACAATAAGTGATTTAAGTTTTTTTTTCCAAATTCATCCTATCCACAATCATAATCCTTACTATGGAAACACTCCTGTGGAGCACTGTATTTTTAACTATAAACTTATAATATATTGTATCTTGATACTTATACCCAAAGGTAAAGTCAAGATCCATGGTTTATCACATCTATACTTGCCCTTTTTTTTGCCACACACAATCCTGTTGAGTTTGAGAAACTATTATTATTGCAGACAATGCAGAGGTTATATTCAGGGTTTTATCAGTCATTTTATCCCAGAGCTAAATCTCCCTTTGCAAAACTCACCTGGTTTACACTTCTTACAGCACACAATTTTGGGGTCATCACTCATATTCCAGTCCTGACATCCAGATTCCTCACTGTGTCCTGCAGCCAGAACCAGGACAGCCACAGCCAGGATCAGTCCATGAAGCAGCTTCATCCTCCACGACACGTCTGTCTGTTTCACACACAGTTCTCTGCTGAGAATAAAGATCTTTTCAAGTGATCTGCTTCTATACAAAGTCTGAAACGCTCACACAAGGAACCACAATTTGTAGTTCCAAAACGTCAGACACCCCCACACACACACACACACACAAACACATACTTAAAATGTCTAAGTGACTCATCACATTTCAGCAGTTTTTTCATAGATGATGATGATTCAGTTCAAAAATGCAGGGATATTCCTTCATGTTTAATAATCAAATAATGTTTTTAATTTCATTTTAGAGGGGAACTACAACCATTGTGCAATCTGTGCCTATTATTTATTTTTTAAATACATTTTATATCAGGGATAATAATATAATGATTACACATTTACAATTACAATCCACCGTATGTTTCATTATTTAAAGGTACACTACAATTTGTAACTTTTGGCCCTAAAAATTAAACAAAAAGTAGCAGTAAAAATGAAACAAAAAGTAAGAACTTTGTTTTTGTTGTGCTTTGACTCTGATATATAACCAGATTACCCAGTTTAGATGGAAAGGACCTATAATTTTACCCATTAATAGACACGGTACTTCCTTGGAAAAAAATTCCAGTACAGCGCTAAACTACTATAATGAAAGACACAGTAGATAATGCTTTACAATGAACACAATATGGCAATTTATCTGTTCAATTAAATACCTTACTCACCTGTTGAGTAATACAAACGCCACCATCTCCATGTTGCTTTTCCAACATTTCAAATCGCTCAGTTCTCGCCATCTCCAAAAAGCCAAGACAATGTTGATTCTTGTTTTATTATAAGCTCTGTCGCAGTTTCTTTTTACCAGCAGATGCTCCTCTGCTCACCATTTATTTAACTATCTGGTGTTGTTTGGTCATTTTAGACCAAAAAAAAAAATGTTTTGAATTTTTTTAAATCGCTACTTCATCAGAATGGTACAATACTACGGAAGAGGATTAGGGCCAAGCAATAATAAAAAAATTAAAACCATCTCGAGATTAAAGTCTTTAAATTTCGAGAGAAAAAGTCGTTAAATTTCAAGAAAAAAGTCGAGATAAAATTTTGAGAATAACGTCATTAAATTACGAGGAAAAAGTAATAATTTAACGAATTTGTTCTCATAATTTAACGACTTTTTTCTCATAATTTAATGAGTTTATTCTCAACATTTTATCTCGAATTTTTTCTCGAAATTTAACGACATTGTTCTCATAATTTAACGAATTTGTTCTCGAAATTTAACAACTTTTTTTCTCATAATTTAATGACTTTATTCTCAACATTTTATCTCGACATTTTTCTCGAAATTTAACGAGTTTTTTCTTGTAATTTAATTACTTTATTCTCAACATTTTATCTTGACATTTTTCTCGAAATTTAACGAGTTTTTTCTTGTAATTTAATTACTTTATTCTCAACATTTTATCTCAACATTTTTCTCGAAATTTAACAAGTTTTTTCTTGTAATTTAATGACTTTATTCTCAACATTTTATCTCGACATTTTTCTCAAAATTTAACGAGTTTTTTCTTGTAATTTAATTACTTTATTCTCAACATTTTATCTCAACATTTTTTTGGAAATTTAACAAGTTTTTTCTGGTAATTTAACGAGTTTATTCTCAACATTATATTTCGACTTTTTTCTCGAAATTTAACAAGTTTTTTCTCAAAATTTAACAATTTTAATCTCGAGACGGTTTTATTTTTTTATTATTGCTTGGCCCTAATCCTCTTCCGTACAATACTCTGTGACTTTTGCGGCAATTGCCATGTGACCACAAAAAAATATTGACTTATAAAAAAAAAAAAAATATTGAGATATAAGACTTGATTTGAAAAGCTAAATGGTCATAATAAAATAGCCTATGACACTAATATACCTTCAAAAAATTGATTTTTAAGGCTTTCTCTCTATTTTAAAATGAAATACAGCTTTAATTGAAAAAATAAATAAATAAATGTATTATTTTCAAGGGGGAAAAAAATGGTCATAATTATTGCATAAATATTCATTAGTAACATAAAAACATAAAACTCAAAATAAAAAAAGGAAAAATATTATTGTACAAAAACATATTACATTGATTTTACTGAAAATAAAAAAAAAGTTATATTTTAGTTGTTCGGTCACTTTTGACTTCAAACAACACAAGTGTGACTCCCAAATGAACAATTCCAGAGGGTTAAAATGGGTGATTCCCCGGATTTAGTCAGAGCAACTTCTCCATTTATGGATATGACGAAAGACGAGGGACGTATGTACACAGTTTCCCACTAAAACCATCCCAACAGGTCTAACATACACAAAAAATAATAGGCTTACCATAGTGAATCAGAACACGTTTTGAAAGGAGTATTGATGATTTTGACTCATTGAAATTTATTTTAAACAAAAAAGTTACATAGTGTACCTTTAAGAAACATTTTTCTATTATCATAAAATAAACTATTTTTTGTTTAATCTTAGCAGCCCGTCCAGTCAGAAAGGTCTAATGATTTAAAATCAACATGAAATTAAATTTGATCCTTACGCTTTCCTGGTCATATTTGGAATGATTCATCAGTGCACATTATTTCAAAGGATATAAAGGTCTTTCTTTGTAATCTTTAATCAAAATGTAATAATCTGCTCCTCTGAAGCAACTTTCCTTTGCAGCCGATGGATGTACTGAAGTAAAACAGGCTGCAAACATAATTTCATGATGACTTAATGTGCATATTAGAATATTTGTGGTATTCAATTTTATAAATGAAGGTAGGCAGCATAAACATTTGACCTTAAAATCCCCTTTTCATTGAGAAAATATGACAGTTCATAGGTCATGAGTCCATCACATCTTTCAATAACACATGTAAATCAGGCATATGTTAATAGACTTATTCTTCAAGTGTGACATCATTGCTGATGAATATTTATTCTCATTAAGCAGGAAACTCCCCTTGTTAACACGCAGCGCTGCTTATTACAGTAATATTTACATATTTAAATACGTGGGAATTATTGTAACACTGCTGATGTCATTGTCTGGGCTTTCCTGCATAACATCAGTGCTCCTCCTCACTTCTATGGCTTCTGAAAGGGGACCGCCACGGTGGCTCCCTCTGCAGGCCAAAACCGGGAGTTCTGAATCCAGATGTAAACACGCTGGGCATGCTCCTCAGCATTCCCGATTTAACATCATCGTTTCTCTTTTTCATAAGTGCCAGAGCTGGAGTCAGAGGCAGATTGTCACAGTTCTGAAAGACAACAGAAAAAGTTTTAAAGATATATCGCATGATTAAGCGTTGAGTGCACCAGCATGCCTTTTTGTCGATTTCCACAGACATCATGACATATGGTGTGCATAAATAAATGGAAATGAGTAAATGCACAGTAGAACATAAAGGGTTACAACCACCTCTTCCTGGGAAGCTTTTATAAGTTACTCTAGAAAATGAAGATTAAATAATATGCATCACGTGTCTTCTACTTTTTATGTTTTTAATGAATTAATTAATGAATTAATTGTTATATTTGGTGCTGGCAGGTTATTTTTTTGTAGGCTAAATAAAAATCCCCAATGTCACTGCTAAATACCTACACAAGTATTGTTGTATTACACCATGTTTCTCAGTGACGCCACCAACTTGTAAACTCTAGGCTTAAAGAAAATCCCCAGCTTCCCACTCGTATTTACTACATGTGTTGGCGTTCATGTGCGTTCAGCTCGTAAATACGATCTTTCCAACAATTGACTTGAATCAGGGACGTGCACAGACATATTGGGGGGCAGGGGCTCAAGTGGAAAAAAGGGCACTTTTCATAATTATTTATTTAAAAAATAATGAACCCTTAAATATATTAAGACAACTTTGACTTCCCTGATACTCACTCAATTGTTTTATACTCCACAGATTTCTACAAAATAATCAGTTCACACAGAGACCATGGTCTTCTTCACTAGGTTTATCACAAGAGAAGTCAACAGCAACTATTTTCAAGTAGATATATATTTAGAATAAATGACTGGACCAAGGAGAGGGACATAGTTTCACTAATAATTTGTTTATTTTGCACAAATCAATAAATCGTTGTAATTTTTTGGTGTTATTGGAATACTTCTTTCATGAAGTGGACAATTTTAAGATTTTACAATTTTACAATGTTAAGGTCCATTTTTGCTGCCATGTCTTTTACTCTAATGGAAAGAAAACTTAACCCTAGCCCTACACATTTAGATGGAGTTTGTTTTAAGCCTACTACCCTCCGTCTGTTTGCATCTGTAGATTTCTTCTAAATGAATTACACAAAATAACACTTGTGTGCATATATTTAAGCACATCAAGAGTTTTGTTTTTGTTTTTTTTTCCTGAACTGTTAATACGTTATATATTATAACAAATGCCTGCAGAGGACGACAAAAGCCTGCTGATTTTTGTTGTTAGACAGCACAGCACGATCAAAGCCACCATGATTAAAAATATATTATTAGTTAAATAATAATATTCGGCCACTTCTTTGTGATAGAAATGCTACAGCCACTGTAATTTCTTCAACAAGAATATATGGACAGAGCGAGGGTTTAAACTTTTATTGATACATATTATCCTGTGTATAGTGTAGATGTAAGAATAGCATTATGTAGCTGGGAATCAGCTTTATTTTGATTTTAAATAGTTTAAATAAACCATGCATCTTTAGCAAACTGTCTAAAAATGTGGTTCATGAATGTGCGTCCATGGAATGCTCCTCTTCTGGTATTGACACGCCCAACCAATATCTTTACCATGGTTCAAAACGCAATGCATAGCACAATAAAATGATTGAAATTATAATATGACATAAATTTCATTAGTATCAAATCAGGCAGATGTGTTGATTGTGGTCAAATTATTAATGCAGCGTTAAATGTATAAATAACCCTTAAATAGACAAAACTTTCAAAACTTTCTTTCAGCCTACCTGAAAGAAATGCACGGGATGCATCCATCTAGGGCTTTTTTCTTTTTCGCTTCTCATCGCCAGACAGCAGTTGCATTTTTTTTTTTTTTTGCGGGAATAGTTGTCACAAGTTATCAACCAGCAGCAAACTCGAGGTGAAGTGGGGCGTGGCGCGCGCGCACGAGCGTGCGGGCATGAATGGCGTGTCGCGGAGTGAGGGATCTGAACTCGACAAAGCCGACCTGATATAGTATTTTTTTATTATTATTTGTTTTACACAGTAAATATATTTGTTTGACAGGGAAGCTAAGCGCAAACAGGAATATATATTCATTTATTTAAAAAAAAAAAAAGCACCCCAGAAAAAAGGGCACTTTCTCTCGAGGAAGAAAAAGGGCAGGGGCTCAAGCCCCTTTTTTGTCTATGTGTGCACGTGCCTGACTTGAATACATGATGAACTCTTCAGTAAAATGTGGGTGGGGCTATTTTCTAGGACAATGAACTTTTGATTCTGCATTGACAATATAGGATTATTTGCACAGACAGGCTAACTGTTCAAAAGTTTGGGGTCTGTACAATTTTTTGTTAACATTTTTGAAAGTTTTATGCTCACCAAGGCTGCATTTATTTGATATGTATCTGCATATATTACAATTTAAAATAATAGTTTTCTACTTGAATATAGGCTACTTTAAAATGTCATTTATTCCTGTGATCAAAGCTGAATTTTCAGCATCATTACTCCAGTCTTCAGTGTCACATGATCCTTCAGAAATCATTCTGATATGTTGATTTGCTGCATAAGAAACATTTCTAATTATTATGTTGAAACAGTTTTTCATATTTTTGTGAAAACTGTGATACATTTTTTTTTTTTTTTCAGGATTGTGAATAGAAAGCATTTATTTTAAATTAATGTTTTGTAACAATGTAAAAAAAAATGCCTTGATGAACACAAGTTTTCACTTCTTTAAATAAAGTCTGAACGGTAGTGTACATTTGAGACAGTGTGATTTTAAATCCTGGCTTAAAGGTCCAATTTGTAAAATTTTGGAGGATCTATTGACAGAAATGCAATATAATATACATAACTATGTATAACTATAAAGACCTTTCATAACTATTACCTTAGAATGAGGCATTTCTATCTACATACACCGCGGGTCCCCTTACATCGAATTCGCCATTTTGCGCCGCTATGTTTCTACAGTAGCCCTAAATGGACAAACTGCTCTACAGAGCATGTTTGCTTGACTGGTTACTCTCTGCTGTCTCAGATGATGACATTTTTGTCCTGTGTCGGCCACTGTAGCTTCTCTATGTGCTTTGAAAGGGAAGGGTGAACAGTGGACTGAGCCGTTGGTTGCATTTCGCAACCTCACCGCTAGATGGCGCTAAAATTTACACACTGCACCTTTAAATGTAGAGTACATTTCTTCTAGGCTTCTGTTGTACATTGATTTACTGTAAACATGTGCATTTGTACACAATGAGGAATGAGTAATGTCATAACTGACAACATGCACAAATATGGTTCATAGAAATTCAAAATATTCATTACATTTACATTTACATTTACATTTATGCATTTGGCAGACGCTTTTATCCAAAGCGACTTACATTGCATTATACTTTACATTTTGTATCTGAGTATGTGTGCAATCCCTGGGATCGAACCCATGACCTTGGCATTGCTAGTGCCATGCTCTAACCACTGAGCTACAGGAAAGCATTTTCCATTATTTTCCATTATTATTGAAAAAGACTTGAAATGTCAGCTGAGAAATATTTAGTTATGGCTATTTAGGGCTAATTGTATGTTTCGTTCCAACTTCTGCCACATAAGCTGCATGTAAATATGAAATCTCAATCTGTCTTACGGTGGTTCGAGCAGTCGATGCCGTGTCTGAACGCTGTAGATTGAGCTCCAGTGTGGATTTGCTGATGCCTGGCGCTGGGTTTTCTGTCCTAGTCTGTCCTGAGGAACTGGCACGTGCATTGACCCGTTTAAGAATGTCACTCAAAGTGCTGAAAGTCTTGCTCCGGGAAAGTTCTGATGACTTCTGTGAAAGAAAGCAAAACAGAAAAGAGAACAGAAAGAATGAAAAAAGGTCATAATGCTCCAAAGCTTCCTGAAGCAGTGTTTTGAAATCGGCCATCACTAAATAAGTCGCTATTTTGTTTTTTTGGCGCACCAAAAATATTCTCATCGCTTTATAATATTAATATTGAAGCACTGTACTCACATGAACTCACATGATTTAAATTTTTAGTACCTTTATGGATCTTGAGAGAGGAAATTTCATTGCAGAGCCATCGGATTTCAACAAAAATATCTTAATGAAGGTCTTACGGGTGTGGAACGGCATGAGAGTAAGTAATAAATTACATTATTTTCATTTTTGGGTGAACTAACCCTTTAAATGTATCTAATATGATAAACAGCACTGCGTTACCCCACATATGCTTGACCGGAAGTAGCGACTGTGACATAATAAAAGTTCCGCTGCTCTCGAGGCATTTTGCGCTCTTCTCTCATTAGAAACCGCTCAAGCGGCCTCGTTTTACTCCCACATCACTCAGCCCTGCTTTGCTTCATAGTACAGTATGTTAATAATCTCAGGTGAAGACTACATCTCCCATGATTCCGCGCTCAATCTCGCCTATAGTGGCGACCTCTAGTGGCGAAAAGCTACATAGTGTTCCTTTAATATTTATACTGTGTGGTAATCATTTTATAAAAGCAATAAGGTACGAGAGGCCATGCTGTATAATGTGAGTACAGTCACTGCTTCGCCTCGTGCCTAACACAAGTAACAACGCCCTTTATCTGTGAGTGTATTCACATTAAAGCAGGCCTGTTGTGCCTTTTTGCTTGCATATAGCAGCATACCTTTAGATGGGATTGTGTGGCTCCTTCTGGGTTTATCGTATCTCCTAAAACTCTGTCCCTCCTCAGGAAAGAATCTCGTCTCATCTCTTCCTCTGATGTCATGTCATTTCTGTGGATGCGGGATTTGTACACAGGATACCTCTCCTCATTTTCAGGATTCAGCAGAGGATACGTGATTCTGTCAGGTGTCTGCAGATGCCTTTGGATGAAAGAGATGAGCACAACTCTCTAAGAGATCTATTCAAATAATTGCCTTCTTGTTTGTCTCTTGTCTGTCTTTCTCTTGGACCGGTTGTAGTATTTACCTGTTCATCAAGTCATTGCTATGCATTTCGCCTGGAGAGTAATGCCACCTATAGAAAACAACAGAGAAAGCGCATGTATGTTGCACAAACACATCTAACAATACATCCATACTTATGAGCTCACATGAAAAGCCTTCTGAGAAATGCTGACCTTTGCCTTTGATATTCTGGATGCCTAAAGTCTGACAGAAACATAGAATTGAACCTGAAATGCAGATAAGACAGAGTGAGTTTAAACAGAAACTGCCTTTTAAGGGCAAATATTGTACCTTATTCTGAAATCCAACAGGCAGCAGCTTTAAGATTGTGCTCTTAAAAGTTATCACAGCTTGCAGAATATTATTTCGTAACACTGTATATTAAATATGGAGTCATACATGTTGGGGTTTAGTAATCATCACATTTAAAAAACTGTATATTCAATTCTACAAGCCGTTCATGAAAACACAAAATACATTCAAAACTTTCATTCAGTTACAGCATGTTTATTTTTGTTATTTTTGTCTTTTTTGTTATACGCTTCTGCACATTAAAGTTGGATTGAACACAAGACTTTTACAATAATAATTTTATATATTTAAAATTTTTGTTATACAAAAGTGATGTCTCCACTGCATTTTATGTTTTATTTTGTGGCAATATGTAAAGTAATATTGCAAAAAATTGTAGTCAAATTCTGCTTTTAATTACTACACTTTCAAATTACAGTAGTTTCTTGTTTTATTGGTGGTGTTTAATGCAGATTGATCTTTTCAAATTATGTTTAAAGTTGTAATTTTTAATTGAGATCATCTTTTATATGCACTACCGCTCAAAAGTTTGGGTTTAGAAAGATTTTTGTTCATTTTTGAAAGACGTCTCTTATGCTCACAAAGGCTTCATAAATAAATACTGTATGGTGAAACATTACAATTTACAAAAACCATTAACCATTTTCTATTATAAAGTTACACTACTTTACTTGTTTTTGTTAAAAAATAATACTCTTTAAATAATGTGTCAATACATCATCCAAAACACATTTTTGTCTTACCCTGATACTCACTACAGTAAGCCTATTATAAGTGTTTATATTTTAGATGCTTTTTGTGGGAAATTGCAAACATATGTGTGTATCATATCTGTAAATAGAGAAAAGTTGCTAGTCAGCTTAAATCATTTCCATCTAAACCGGTTATATCTCTTAAGCCTCGTAGTGATTGCTTTATAAGAAGTAGGAAAACCACAGTCATCCTCACAGGACTGTCTAATATTATATCTAAAGTCAAATAACTTTGTATTTTGTACTTACTTAACCTCCTCTTGATGTCCAGGCAGCAGTCTGCTGTTAAAGTCATTGTAGGAGACCTCCCATCCTCCTGGATGTCTGTCCAGGTGGTGTCGATGATGAAACTGCATCTCCGCAGCATCAGGTGCAGGACTAAGAGGGCTGTCCGGGAATCTCTTGATGACCCCCATCTCCTCCCAGTCCAGAGGGCTGTCCATAGGAGGAGGCGGAGGATTGGAGACGTACTCGGCGAGTTCAATTTTGTAGCTGTTTATGTGCAGGGGTGTGAGTTTATTATATATTTTGGGTTCACTTGCTGGTTTTCCAGTTTTCCATGCTTCTGGGATTGGGAGTGAGGCAGCGTAGAGGGTCCGAAACTCACGATCGAAGGATTCCACGACTGGGCCGCTCATAAGGGTGACGAGCTGACGATGCAGGTGAGCATCGCTCCAGGTAAGACTGATCAAGACAATGAAAAAAAAAAAAATCAAGAGATTATAAAGGATTTAGATATACTGTAACTATCCAAGAAGAGACAAGTGTAGCAACTATAATAAAGTAGTCAATATGACTCGTGCAAAAATTTCCAAGACTTGATACCATTAGAAAGAAAAGACATTATTATTAAATTAAAATCTCATTCAAATTTAATTCTTGCACATATTCAAACATTAATGCATATGTCTTGTGACAGACAGCGATGTGTGTTTTAATGCATATGTTTGAATATTTCATATCTCTTGTCTCAAAGAAAAAAAACATTTGTTCCTCATATAAAGTGATTTAAAAAAATCATTGTTTCCACAAAAATATTAAACAGCTGTTGTCAGCATTAATAATAATAAGACATGTTTTTTAGAGCAGCAAAATTAGAGCAGATTAGAATGATTTCTGAGGGATCATGTGACACTGAAGACTGGAGTAATTAAGATTTGCGTCACAGAAATAAATTATATTTTAAAATATATTCAAATAGAAAACAGTTCTATAAACTGTAATAATATTTCAGAATTTTTAAGGATGCATTGATATGAGAATTTTGGCTGATACCAATAACCGATAATTCTTTATATGTGAAGGCCGATAACTGATATATTGGCCGATAAATCTGAATACAAATTTTTGTTTAATTTTTGAGAGCCTGATTACAAAGACAAAAGTTTCACATTATAACGTTCTCATTATAATTTTATGCAGCCTATATGACAGACTTGCCCATGTTTCACTTAACTGTATTTTCCTTTTTGAAGTGATTTCAATCATATTTCAAGCAATTCAAAAGCATCATGGTGAACAGTGTTCATCTGAAGTGTCAGATGGAGGAAAAAATCCATTATTTATCAGCTTTAATATATTTGTCAAATTTTCTTATTGAGCTGATAACATTAAAAATGAACATATATCGGCCGATACCATTATGGTGGCAGATCATGTATCCCTAATAATTTTACAGTTTTACTGTATTTCTGATCAAATAAATGCAGACTTGCTAAGCATAAGACCTCTTTAAAAAAAAAAAAAAAAGCATAAAAAAAATTCTTACTGACCCTAAACTTTTTAACAGTAGTGAACTTTAACAACTGTGAAAGAGGCAAAAAAAAGTTCCCACAGAGTGTTCATTTCAATAATTGTCTGTAATGTAGGGGTGGTGTGGTTTATAGTCTTTAAAGGTATGAGCTGGCAACCCAAAAGTTGGTCCAAATCCCAGAATGTTCCCACCCTTATTCCCTTGAGCAAGTCGTTCAACTGCAGGTAATGTGTTTCTCGACTGATTTACAAGCTCTCTTATGAAACCATCCTTTACCTGTAGCTCCCCAACATCACTGTCTCCAGATCCACCAACACAAAGTTGTCCTTTAGTTCTCCAACAACCATCTTCGTGTCATGCGTCAGGAACGTTTTACCTCCAAGAATGCGCACCATGATATTCTGAAAAATGTCATCAAGGAAGAGATTCCCATGAGCTACAGTACATCGCAAAATCAATCTTCAATCTTCCATGCATAACTCAACTGTTTTTTCAGTTGGTTTCCAGAAAATTCTAAACTTTCAGCTTTCAATCAAAGGTCAGTTCCAGTTCAGTTTCAGAGATGTGGAGTGATTATCCAAGCCAAAAACATTCCATAACCACACGCCAATCATCTGCACCGGATGAATGTAGTTGAACCTGTTCACCATGGCTTTGTGAGTTCTTCTTATTCATACTTACAGAGACAGAAAGAGAAACTCTGTGATGAAGAGTAACATGTGTTAACAGATGCAGAGTTATCCACTAAGGTGTGTCCAAATCTTTTGTTTAGAGGAACAGCCTAAAGTTCAGTCTGTTAAGGTGTGCATGGAGGTTTTGTGGCTTAAAGGTCACAACTCGCACAACAGAAATAAGTGGACCAGGAAAACCAGCACAAACTCATGCTCGAGTCATTGATCGCTATAATAATTTTATCCACTCACCGGATGTTGAAGCTGATGTGAAGAGCAGTTCTCCTCCGCGGATCTTCTGTTGAGGATGATGTATACCGGAACCCCCCGGGATGCAGCGTTTTGGAGGTCACCAATCACCGCTTTGTCCGACAATTTATCTGTTACCACGGCGATCAGCTGCCCAACACAAATGCAGAAAACTAGTGGACTTCCTGCAGGTTCACGCTAAGCTTAGTTTTTTGCATTCAACCAACTAAGGGCTTGTTTTAGCTTTGACACATTAAAGTTTCCGAAATGTTCCTATGAATGATTTATACAACGTCCATATGCAGAAAAAAAGTTCTTAATGCATTTCCCTGTATAAATCACAGTCATTTTAAAGTCACAAATGGAATATTGCAGTAATTATTATAAATTAATTATCTGTGCATGTCATTGTTTTTTTCGTAATCTTTAATCTTCTCTGATGATGCATTTACTGGTATAAGGGCGGGGCAACCCTGTCATTCACATGAGATCCACCAATAGCAAACCAAAACCATCCAATCAATTCCCCATGGACAAAACCAAGCCCCGCCCTACATTTTTTCTTGTTCGAAAAGCCATTTCATTCGGATATACGTCACAATAGAGAAGAAAAGGCTTTTTCAACTTCTGAATTTTCTACTGAACAACTACAAATGAAGACTTCAGATGCAAAAGCCTCTAAGTGCCATCTGAAATTTTCTTGTAAAATAAGCATTTTTATCAAGCTTGTTTGTTTATGTTCACTTATTTCACTTTAATGGCAATGAAAAGGACCTGCCATTAAAGTGGAATAACTGAACCTAAACATACGAGCTTGATAAAAATGCTCATTTTAGAAGAAAACTTTAGACGGCTCTTAGAGGCTTTTGCATCTGAAGTCTTCAAATATCTCTTTATAGTTCAGAAGTATGGCACTCATCATCAATAGGCGAGGAAATCCAAGGAAATCAGAAAACGTACGAGCACATGGCCTGGTTTCTGTTAATATTATTATTATTTTCAGGAAATCATTAATATTGATTAATTTCAGTGATGCAATTATTAAAACGTAGTTAAAAATGTTACATAAACACATCACAATATGCATGAAAGAATTGAATAACTGGTATACGAGGCCAATAAGTTTCAGTTGGGGTATGCATAAGAACACTTTCACGTCCGTTTCTGCCTTTATAGGCTAAATGCAGATTTGTTCCTTACTTTTGATGTACTGTAGGATAAAATCCATGGTATTTAGGATCAAATCCGACTGTAAAATTGAGTGAGGTCCCTACACCTTTTTTTTTTTTTTAAAGATTTATGCAATTTAAATAATAGTAAAATTCTATCAAATTGAGTTGAATAATCCTTACGCAATTACAAAGGCAAGAATGATAACTATAAAGATAACAATAAAGATATAGTTCTAAAAATCGTTCTAAAAAGTATTAAAAGAATAGCACAGTCCACACCACAGCTATATTGATATAGAGAAACAATATCGTTGGAATAAAACACTGACAGCCAATCAGAATCCATTCTATTGTATTTAAAATGGCAGACGACATTGCGGAGAAGGTCACCGAGCTCCAGAAAAAGCCACCATCCACTTTTCAAGAAGGATACTTTAAAGAAAATGGATATATTGAAAACAATCGGTCATACCCTCGGAATAAAAGTATTAACGGAGATGAGATCATCAGGCTATCAAACAATAAAATGACCTCAGGTATCCAGTGCCGGTTTCGACAACATTGTCTTGCTTCCTTTGAAGTTGCAGTGAAAAAGACTAGGCGTTGTTTTTTCAACTATTTTGACTTTGTCAGCGAAATTCACTGTTAGATTAGATCGATTACACTAGCTATTCACATGGAACATAACATGCTGAGGACATCTGCTGGTTAAAAACGATTAAATGCAACAAAAATATGTTGTAGACACTTTAAAGCGGAACTCAGTAAGATTTGCGAAGCTCCCCCTACAGGTTCCTTCAGTGAATCACACTGTCGTAAATGACTACAACGTTCACAAGCGCAGTAGTTTTGCAAATACAGTACAAGAAATCTCGATGGAGGTGGGTAATTTTCGAAATTGTCTTATAAAGTCATAATATATACATTGTTTTGGAATTACCGTAAAGCATTTTGTCACTCTCGCGTGAACGTGAACATGAGACGAGATTGTGTCGGGTCGGCGCAGTTCAACTTGCAAGTGTTGTTTTCTGGCGTAGACGTGCCAGAGGGGTTAGTGCTCGCCTCAAACACACCACTACAAGTCAGTTAACCATCGTAAGGACTTAGAGAACTATTTATGAAGGTAAAAAAGTTCTGCTTTAAAACCGCAGCCCGTGAGCTTAGAATAAACAGACCGTTATTGTTCGTTGGTGTGAACGCAATCGTTCTCGGTGTGAACGTGCCTTATTTGATGGAATTTTATTATTAATTAAACTGTGTAAATTTAAAAGTCTTAACATTTTTAGAGTGTACTATCTCCTTTAGAGATGCTTTATTGATGAATTGACATTGTTTCATTATTGATGAATTTTGCAACATGTTTCATAATCGCCAAACTTTACACAGTCATTGAACTGAACTGAATCAACACTGAGCTGAATAATGACACTGATGTCTTTTTAGAACAGAATTTGAATTTCTCATATCTGATTAAGTTTGCATCTGTTATTTTTCTGTTTATTTAACAATGTATTTTATATTTTATAAAGTGCTATATAAATAAAGCTGACTTGACTTACCCTAGTGGCCCCTTGTAAGAGTCTCCTGAGGACTACCCGTATGGAGGGCTCCTGTTCTGAAGGAGGATTGGTATACACATGAACCTGACCCATGTCCATCCAGTTGTACCTTTCTGGCCATCCTAGTTCCAAGGATGGTGCCGGAGTGTCAGACTCTGTGGGAAAATAATGTCCAGAGAAGTCGTCCCCATCAGAACCGACCTCCACCTCACCATTTCCATCCTCCAGGACCGCATCGCTTTGATGATAGTCCTCGACCCAGCTGGAGATCTGGTTCACCTCGCCGGTGGACAAGAACGATCCGACTTGTTCCCGGTGGAGTTTGGTGTAGAAAGCCTCAGGACCGGAGCTCACCAGGCTTTCCACACAATAGCGTTCTTCCTCGCAGTGCAAGAAGTCCGGACTGGATTCCGTCAATGGAGTGAAGATGACATTCTCATTGAGGCTCTGCTCTTGAGAGTTTGACATGATTGGAACCCGATGATGGATGGAGATCTTCTACAAAAAAATGACCGTGGAAAATTGCATGTTGATGTGTAGACAATAACTGGCAGCTGCTCTTACTTAAGTTACTTGGAGGAGGATGTTGGTGAATTATTCAAATAGCTGAGGTTCTTCCTCATGCGTTGAAGACATTTAACTCTTTTTAGCCAACAAAAGTCAAGAGAAAAGCAGGATACTCCATGGAGGAATTGTCGCCATGATTTGGAGAACTTGAAGACAGTCTTGAGGGAAAATAGCAACATCAGATTTTAAGAACATTCCCAGCCTTTTCCAGACCTCTTTAATTTGATTTTGTGGCCACCCTTGTGGAAAAGAAGTGCACTTAATTGTATTGAATGTGCACTTGTAGTGTTCTTCTTCAAAACTTAAATGCATATTTAAAATAAATAAAAGGCCACTTACTTAAAGAGCGATTTTAAAAAGTTCACTTTGTCAATTTAAAAGGTGAGTTTTAAAGCCAAACCTTTGCCGTGTTTTAAAGAAGCACACTAATTTTGATGTGTTGACTTGTGAAGTACATGATTATAATTTTAGCTTATAGTGTGTTATTCGATAGTCAGTATATTGTAATTGTAATTGCAACATCATCACTACAAATGTGTAATTAAATACATGACAATAGTTTCAATAGAAATGTCCTTAGAGTAAATTTTAGTTTACCATAAATGCTTGACATTACATTCGGCAGTACACTTTAAGCATACTTCAAAAGACAATAGATTTAATTATGAAATTACATTTAAAGATGTACTTAAGAGTGCCAAAAAGCACTCTGATTTTAACATAAATTTTAACTTATTACAACATTTTCTTTTAATTACAATTAACATGCAATTAAGTGTCAGAACTATTAAAAAATAAGTCTTTCTTTATAAAGTATGCAAATGTGTACTTCTTTTTCACAAGGGCGTGTTAAAATCCATGCATTTCTATTTATCTATTTTATGTTAATACTTAACAAGAACAGACTATGTACTAAAAGTTGAGACTCACCCGTCAGCGCCTGTCTCACTCACACACCCTCAGTCCATCGCCTCTTTCCATCAAGTTCTGACATATCTCTGCTATCTCCTCCCATTCTTAATGGCCTCACTCTGTCTGGTGTTAAATTACTCCTCGTCACCAGCCAATGCGAGCAACAAGTCATCGCTGTGATCTGCCCATTTTTAGCTTCCGTGCAAATCCATGTCTTGAGTCAGCAAATCATCAACCATCCCCAAAACATGTTCTGAAACACTCTGGTCTCCCTTCAGCCCTCGTCCTCTCTCATAAGGTTAGATTTCTGTCTTTCTTGTGTCTTTAGTAAACACATAGAGTGCCTCTCTGTTCTATTGTGACTGGTTATACCAGCCGAGCCAGTCCTCTCTAGGGAGCAGAGATTGAGACCTTCCTTCCCTCCCAGCTACAGTCAAAAGGGGGCGAGGCTGGAACTCAACACCTGCCTAGTGGTCTCTTTTCACATCATACACTTCAAGCATTGATGCTTAGACACGTGTGGAGAAGTTACATGTGTTTTAATCCCCTGAAGATAGTATGGGGAGCTCACCTTTGTTCACCTTTTGGTTCTGCATGAACAAGTAACTGGAATGCCATGCAACTCATTAATGCACACATTCCTCTTTAATCACCTCTTCTATCATGTCTAATGCTAACGTTCATTTTGTCCCTTAGACAGAATCAGCAGTGCTTTTAAAAGCAGATAATGTGTAGTACGATGGTATGTTGTTGTAAGTCATGTACACAAAAACCAAACACAATGATATACTTCTTTTTTTTTAGAGCAGTTTAAATTGAATATTTGAGTATTTCAAATAGCAATGAAGATTGTTAATAATAATTACTGATTCAAACTCATTAAACTACTTAAACAGCACAAAGACTTACAAGTTCCTAGAAGATAGGTTCCTGTTGATCCTACTTGATCTGTAGCATTTTTGTAGCACTATTCTTTGTTTATTCATAGTTGCGCTGAAATATTTTTCTATGTGTTGTTTACTCTAACCTAAAACAACAACTACTGAGGTGATTTTTATAAAATGTGTTTTATTTATAGAGTTTGCATACATAAAAACATATAATAATACAAAGACACATATTCAATTTTGGGGCAAAAGGACGGGTTTGAGGTTTCCAGTTCTGAGATTTTCACTTTGGAAATCCAACGAATTGATCTAGAAACCTTTTCTGTTTATTACACTCCAGTTTTCTTAAAGCATGATTTAAGCATTTGGTATTGAAATCCCACTATCAGCTAAACTTAAAGCAGCAGTTTCCCCACTATGGGAAATTCAGCATTTTTTGATGCAACTTCCCAAAAGCTGCAAAACAGATGTTGGGAGTTTGATCCTACGAACTAGTAGGATAATAATAAATTACAAAGAGCAATAAGCCATATATCATAAACTGGCTCATCTAAGAAGAGCCATAAGCATATATAATCTCATAGAAGACTAGACAACTAAAGTACATGTGTGGTGTTAAAGGGTTAGTTCACCTAAAAATGAAAATTATCATGATTTACTCACCCTCAAGCCATCCTGTATGTATATGACTATCTTCTTTCAGACAAACACAATCAGAGATGTATTTAAAAATATCCTTCTCCAAGCTTTATAATAGTTACGAATGGGGGGCATGATTTTGAAGCAAAAACATTGTTTAAAAAATGCATCCATCCATCATGAAAGTCCGCCGGAAGCTACTTATTTGAGTTTTAAATATGGATATTTTTCTTACAAAAATGCAGAGCTTCACTTCAAAAGGCCTTTACTAACCCCCTAGTGGCTTCAAAAAAATTCAGTACCATTATAAAGCTTGGAAAATTTCTAAGGATATTTTTAAATATATCTTCGATTGTGCTTGTTTGAAAGAAGATAGTCTTATACACCTAGGATAGCTTGAAGGTGAGTAAAACTTGGGAAAAATTTCATTTTTGGTTGAACTATCCCTTTAAGCAGAAAATCAGGCCCGTTTGCGCAGATGCACATAAAGTGCGCCACTAATAAGTAAAAGGGGCACACAGACCCAGGCTAGAATGTAACAGTAGCCAAAACGACCCATTTTCAGTTCCCGAACATCTTGAAGAATCTCGCTCCTTTGAAAAGTGTAGATAAGAACAGCTGCAAATGCTGCAAAACCTGTGAGAGTGGAGAGGGTGAATGGAGTGAGAAGAGAAAGTGGCCACAAGGGGGCAGCACATATGGAACTATATAGGAAATAATATTGTGACATCAATGTACTACTTAAATAAATACAAAATTATAGTTTATATAGCCTAATTAGTTTGTAAGTATTTGATGAAAACACTTACCTGCAAAAAACTGGCACAGGCCAGTGAAGTAGAAAAGTCCCCCTTTGGACATGGTGAAGAGCTGTCCAAGGAACACCATGAAGGAGATGGAAGAGAGCACCACGGATAATATCATGAGGGCCTGGACTGACTGCAGCCATTCTGAAAGAGTCAAAGAAACAACACAAACTGATGCAACGTTGTAGTTATGCTGTCAGTAAGTCATGAAATTACGTAACTGGTACATTGTGTTTGCTGCATGCATGTTCATTCTATTCATCAGTATCAGTGTCCATGTGTTTTATTAACAGTTCATGCGAGTATTGTATATTTATCATAGTTACCCACCGTTCTCGCTGACAGATGCACATAACCAGGTTTCTGTGGCGTTGTCATACATGCACTTATACCAGAGATCCGTGTTCTCTATGTCTCCCCAAGACCACCAGGACTAAAAAAGAATAATAAATAATAAAATACATAAAAATTAATAATAATAATAAATTCATTTCATTTGTATAACAACAAACAAACATGCTAATTTAGATGTAACAATGTGAAGATGCTTTTACAAAATAAAAGTGAATTTCACATTTTATTGCAGTAGCTACTGATGTTTGTGACAGTGAATTCTGACTAACCTTCTCCATGGTGGCGATGAAAAGCATGGCCAGGGTGACCAAATGCAGAAGGGTCACAAACATCAACAGGAAAGACATTTTGGTAGATTCTGACGGTAAAAGAAAATACAAAAAAAAAGTTCAGTTTGAGAGCTTCCATCTCAGTCTCATTTACTCACAAAGGAAAATGAGGAATCATTTGGGATTTATAAAGCCTCTGATGTGGCCGACATTCGGAGTGCTGTGTAAACATACAGTCAGTGTCTGATCTCCAGCCTTGAATGAGATTACACAAACTGAAAGATACATTTTCTTCTGTTCTGATGTTAATACTATGGAGGCTTGTTTCCGTCATGAAATAAAAAGTAAAAAAGGTAATTGCAACTTTTTATCTCACAATTTTTTCTCAGAATTGCATGACAAAAACTCGCAATTGCAAGAAAAAAGTCAGAATTGCCCGAAAAGGGCAATTCAATTCTGACTTTATAACTCACAATTCTGACTTTATAACTCACAATTCTGACTTTATAACTCACAATTCTGACTTTATAACTCACAATTCTGACTTTATAACTCGCAATTCTGACTTTATAACTCACAATTCTGACTTTATAACTCACAATTCTGACTTTATAACTCACAATTCTGACTTTATAACGCGCAATTCTGACTTTATAACTCACAATTCTGACTTTATATCAAGCAATTCTGACTTTATAACTCACAATTCTGACTTTATAACTCACAATTCTGACTTTATAACTCACAATTCTGACTTTATAACTCACAATTCTGACTTTATAACGCGCAATTCTGACTTTATAACTCACAATTCTGACTTTATAACTCACAATTCTGACTTTATAACGCGCAATTCTGACTTTATAACTCACAATTCTGACTTTATATCAAGCAATTCTGACTTTATAACTCACAATTCTGACTTTATAACTCGCAATTCTGACTTTATAACTCACAATTCTGACTTTATAACTCACAATTCTGACTTTATAACTCACAATTCTGACTTTATAACTCACAATTCTGACTTTATAACTCACAATTCTGACTTTATAACTCACAATTCTGACTTTATAACGCGCAATTCTGACTTTATAACTCACAATTCTGACTTTATAACTCACAATTCTGACTTTATAACTCACAATTCTGACTTTATAACTCACAATTCTGACTTTATAACTCACAATTCTGACTTTATAACGCGCAATTCTGACTTTATAACTCACAATTCTGACTTTATAACGCGCAATTCTGACTTTATAACTCACAATTCTGACTTTATAACTCACAATTCTGACTTTATAACTCACAATTCTGACTTTATAACTCACAATTCTGACTTTATAACTCACAATTCTGACTTTATAACTCGCAATTCTGACTTTATATCACGCAATTCTGACTTTATATCACGCAATTCTGACTTTATAACTCGCAATTCTGACTTTATAACTCACAATTCTGACTTTATAACTCGCAATTCTGACTTTATAACTCACAATTCTGACTTTATAACTCACAATTCTGACTTTATATCTCACAATTCTGACTTTGTCATGCAATTTTGACTTCACAATTCTATCTTTATATCTCACAATTCTGACTTTATAACTCGCAATTGTGACTTTATATCACAATTCTGAGACATAAAGTCAGAATTGTGAGATGAAGTCTTGCAATTGCAAGAAAAAAAGCCAGAATTGTGTGATAAAAAGTTACAATTAACTTTTTAATTTTGTTTTATTTAGTGGCAGACACAAGCTTCCATAGAATATGCATCCCAGTACAAAGGTTGGTTTTTGAAAGATTGCAATACTGAATGTATTGTAATGTAATGTATTCCTGTGATCAAAGCTGAATTTTCAGCATCATTGCTCCAGTCTTCAGTGTCACATGATCCTTCAGAAATCATTCTAATATTATGATCTGCTGCTCAAGAAACATTTCTGATTATTATCAATGTTGAAAACAGTTGTGCTGCTCCCTATTTTTGTGTTAACTGAGATACATTTGATTTTCAGGATCCTTTGATGAATAGAAAGTTCAAAAGAACATCATTGTTTTTAAAGTTTTTTTAGTGTCACATTTGATGCATCCTTGCTGAATAAAAATATTTAAAAAAACAAATTGTACTGACATGTACTGTATGATGCCAAATAGAGGCTCTCTGGAAATGTTCTTGGCTCATGGAGAGGCTGAATGAGGTTTATTTGATCAAAATTATGCCATTTGCTGACAGCATCTTTCCAGGAAAAAAATGTAGGACTTGCGTGTGAACTTTAATTCAAGCACTGTAATAATACTTCACTGGCATCATACCTATAAATGAATTTTCACCTCACTGCTAGACGCTTTTGCATCATCATGTTTCCATAACACGGCTATACCACAAACGCTCCATGACTTTTCCATCCATAAGATGAACGTAGACTTCAACAAAACGTCCATTCATAACTAAGGAGTGTGTGACGGATCGGGATGGGGAAGGAAGACTAGGAACAACACACACAGATCCCAAGATTCCACACCCTCTATGTCACTACTGTGCGGTGAAAAGAACTTGCACTGCATGTAAGATCTCTTTCCAAAATAGAGACCAAGAGGCCCTTTGTGGTGGCCGTAAGATTACGTATTTAGTCAACATTCTCTAACTCATGGTTTTCATTAAATCGGCCCCCACCTCTCCATGTTTACATGCAGGAGCTGCTCGTTATGTGTTCCTGGCACCGATTCGGACAGTTCGTTCTCTTTAGTCACTCTGTCTGCCATGCAAGATTTTACTGAGATGCTCTTTAAACTACAGAAGAGCTGTAATTACCAATCGTAAAAGCTACATCTTACAGAAACACCTCCGACAGACCAGGACAGACACATTTTGTATGTATGATTGCAGAATCTTGAAGTCTGTTTGGGTTGCATCTTATTTCTACATCTGTTCTATGAACAAACAAACAGAAGAACATAAAGAGTTTGACTCTTAATAATAAAGGTTTTTTATTACATTTATTTGCATATGAACTATTTTATAGGGTTCTTTTGAAATGAAGTATTCTTGATGAGAATATTGGTTCATAGTCTCATGCATTAAAGTAAAAGTGAAGACCATCAGCAGTACATCCAAAGTTTTCTGAAGAACCATGGCACATCAGGCTCTATAATGATTATTTTTAAGTGTGGAAATACTGTCTGTTGTTGAAGAAATAAAAATGCAGCTTACCTTGTGTCCTCGTACCAACAGATCTTCTGAAAACGTTCGTCTCAAGAAGTCCTGTGTAGTTTCTCAGCTGGTCTCCTCCTGTCTTCTCTCCTCCACACACTCACTCTCTCCACAGCCTCCCACGTTTGGGAAAAAAACGGTCCAGGAAGGAATGCGGGCTCGGTTAGAGGAGGAGTTTCCTTCACAGCTCCAGAAAAACGTAGTTTCTGCAAACTAAAAATGGGCTTGAGTTTGTGTCCGCCCAAACCCAGAGAGAGTCTATTACACAATTACTCAACAATCAATGCAGTGATGTTCTGATATAGTAGATTTAGCAATAAAAAGTGCATTTTTGAATTAAATGCATATAGGCCTATATGTTTTCAAAGGTTATACACTTCTTTGATGATTAATGATTGTATTCACGCCTTGTTCAATTCATTGATGGTCATGTGCTGTTTACAAAGCAATTAAAAACTCATGGAGCAATCTGGACAATTGTTTCCTGTTGGAGGAAACACAGACCACCCAGAGAAACATCAGTTCACACCCATGAATCCCCTGTGAAGTGTTTCAAACTAAATTTATCTAGTCCTGTACATTCAAGAGGTTATATTTAGTTAGCTTAAATAAGCTAAATACTCTAATGTGAAGAAAGGAATCTTTAGTAATTTAATCCAATATTTTATTATGTACACTCTACAAAATGCTGGGTTAAAAATAACCCAAGTTGGGTTGAAAATGGACAAACCCAGCGATTGGGTTGTTTTAACCCAGCTGTTAGGTTAAATGTTTGCCCAACCTGCTGGGTAGTTTTATTTAAACCAACTATTGTTTAAAAATTGATATGGCTAGCTTAAAATGAACCCAAAATAGTTGGGAAATTAAAAACCAGATGCAATTAGAGGCAACAATAATAGACAAAAGATGAATGTTTATTAATAAGCTTTAATATTTTATTAATATAAATTTAATAATTTATTAATATACATTTATTAATAAGCAATTTAATAAATGTTTATTGTTTAATAATTATTCATTGAACATTAATAAATGTTAATTTCCAAAATACTTTGGGTTAATTTTAATTAAGCAATACAGTAATTTTTAAACAATAGTTGGTTTAAATAAAACTGTCCAGCAGGTTGGGCAAACATTTAACCCTACCGCTGGGTCAAAACAACCCAATTGCTGGGTTTGTCCATTTTTATCCCAACCTGGGCTGTTTTTAACCCAGCATTTTTTAGAGTGTACCAACATGCTTTTAATATCTGGGTCATTCCATGAAAAGGATGCATTTTGTCAATGAATGTTTTTAAAAACAATGAAAAACTGACACCAGTTTTTATGTGTTGTTATGCATTATGCATATTAAAGTGCATTTTTATATATATATAAATATATGGTCTTTACTTAGTGAGGAAGGATGCATTATTATTTTTTAAAAAAAAAAAATATATATATATATATATTTATATATATATTTTTTTAAATAAAGCATCCTCCCTCAATGACTAAAGACCATGCATATATATAAAAATGCACTTAAAATGACCTTTTCTACATGTAAAAGGCAGACTGGACCTTATACTTGTTTGGGAACCGCGTTTCTTATTACGGAGTTTATGGGGTTCTTTTGCAGGACGTCCCACACAAAGACACTCACACGGTCTGCTGTCGCTGATGAACGTACATTCCAAGTAAATTCTGAAAAATACCGAAGGTGGTGATACATTAACATCGGTTTCTATGCGACAGTGAACATCTGAGAGTTCTGTAAGGACGCGACAGTTTTATGAAAGAAAAACAGTTCAGTCAAGTCACTTTGGATAAGCGGCGATGTGATAATTCTCTTATAAGGCAATAATAACTCTTAACAATAGCTAAAAAGCAACTTCAATGGTTTTGAATAACGGGAGGAGATGTGCACAGCACAGGTAAGATCTGTTTTTATAAACCTTTCCGTGGAGAATCGCTCATTTTACTGATTTTTTTTAAAGGGCAACACATCACGATCTGGCTTTGTGGTAAATATCAGTCTGTTATAAGTTATATAAGTACTATCTGGTGCGTTCGCTTTATTATTTTCGCAGAAAAACAAATGTAACTGAAAGTAGTAAAGTTTCCATGCTAGAAAACCGCAAAGTCGATTAAAAGGAGAAAAACAGATGTGCGCATGTGCGCCACCTCCTCCGATCTCCAACAACAGCTGTCAAAGGATGTTAAAACAACATGCCAAATGCACAAATGTCTTATTCTCTTTATTGTATGTTTACTGTAATGCAATAAATAAATATTTATTGTATCATTGCAGTAGGCCTTTATGTTGTAAGCCCTAATGCTGATTTAATAATAAAAAAAGTGCTTAATTGTTATAAACATAATGTCACAATCTTAATAGTACTAAAATAAGCTTTGCTGTATTGTGATTTTTATGAGTGAAATGCAACATTGATGCATTTCTTGCATAATGCAACCAAATGTCTCAAATAATCACAGATGCAAAAGAGGGTAGAATTAGTAAATGTGTGTCTGTAAGTGTTCAGAAGGAGCTTTTCACAGCGAACACATGTGCGCCACCTCTTCCGATCTCCAACAACAGCTGTCAAAGGATGTTTAAACAACATGAGCAGATCACGTGTTTGATGCAAACATTCTAAACGCAGATCTGGGATACAGTTATAGACAGGCACATATAGATAGACATAACATGGATCTTTATGTCTGTTTTAGGATGGGAAGATGTTGCAGGAAATGGAGCAGCGGCTGCAGGAGGAAGGTTTGGACCCCTCGGCCTCCGTTAATGAGCGCTTGTCTCTGCTGTGGCAGCTTTACAAGAGCAGTGAAAGTACCGTGAAGTCCCTCAACCAACAGATACAAGATCTTCAGAAGGAACGTGTTGCTGAGATTGAAAAGGTGAGTTGGGGTAAATCATCATTTACTCACCTGTATTTAGTTTCAGAACCATATGAGTGTCTATTTGCCTGCGGGACACAAAATGAGATGTTTAGGTTAGTGGCGTGCAGAGGAGGCACATTTTTAAATTTTTTATGAATCAAATGTAAATTCATGTGGATTACTCTTAACGCTGACACATCTTCCTTGTTAAATGAACATTACTTGCATCGAAAAAAGAGACCAAATACAATTCTATTTTGTAATTTTACATTAACAACGTAATGTTCTATTTATCAAAACCAAGTCAATCTCATCAAGTCAGTGTTTTAAGCATTTCTACATTCATTCCAAAATAATAACTACATGCAATAATAATTTAAACAATATATTTTATTTGTGTATTGATGTTTTTCTTTTTAATAGTCAACTTAGGCTATTTTGGATCATCAGTCATGCTCCATAAACACCGTCTGTCACAGACACGAGATGTATTTTTAATTTCACCAAGCTGATTGCACTAAAAATCATGTTTTCAGTCCATTTCAAGTTTGATTTTGACGTGATATAAAGTGGTGATATCTAACTAGGTGATCTGTTTACTTACTTTTCAATTAGTCTTCCCATTGACGCCATCATTTGTTCATTCAAACGTGCACGTAAACAAGAGGTGGGATTTATCGCACAAGCCAATCATAACCAATTACATCCAATCATAGCATGATGGAGACATTGCCTCCTCTCACGTGACTTTCCCCCATTCATTCTCAATTACCCCCCACAAAATCCACTGCATGATTTAGGAGTCTAATGGTTTTCTATGAGAGCAAAGGGAGGCATGACTCCTGCTGTAACTTCACCTGCGGGTGTCGCTGTTGGGCAGTGTTCTTTTAGAAATACGAGTGACTTGCGCTCTTTTAATGTCATCATTTGTAATATTTGTGTTGTTTTATATGTAATATGGATTAATTTCTCATCCTATTGCTTCCCTTGCCTCCTCAGAGGAAACGCCCCTGGTTTAGGTAGATAGAAAACAATAAATAGAGACTATGTGTGTTCTCAGGTTCAGCAATACATCAATCACATTAAGAGTCTCACAAAGACCCGAGACTCTGTGGCTTTACATCTCGAACAAGAAAACATAACGCTCCGTGCTACTCTGGATGACATCCACCTGCAGCAAGGTGTGTTTCAGTCAATTCTCTCCTCTATCAATCTGGCTCTTCACCACTCATATAACATCTGAATCTATATGTACAGAGGCACAGAGGAGCGAGGTCTCGGAGATGTTACTTCAGGAAGGTCTGGCTGATATTATTCCCATCAGCTTGAGCGAACAGGTGGCCTACCTCCTCGCAGACAGAGCATCCCTGCTGGAGAAAATACAAAGTCAGGATGATGTGGATGTGAAGACCGCATGTGATCCTGATGTCCGTAAGGAGCAAACGTTGCAGGATCATGGAGACAATGTGGTCAAAGTAAGAGAATCAGTTCCAAGGTTTTCCTACATGTTAAGTCAAATTTATTTATATACATGTTTTAAAGCAGGTTTACAAACATTCATGATATCATATTCTAAACCTTTTAGTATCATTAAGCAGATTGGAGCTGGACGATAATATAGTTTATATTTTGCAACGATGCAAACAATGAAGGAGTTGAGATTTGCTATACAGTATATATTGCTTTATGTGAGTATACTGTATATAGTTTAATATATTTTACATTTTTCAACATTGCATCCAGACCTAATTATTGTTTTCTGTTTTTGA
Source organism: Chanodichthys erythropterus (assembly GCF_024489055.1). Classification (NCBI taxonomy): domain Eukaryota; kingdom Metazoa; phylum Chordata; class Actinopteri; order Cypriniformes; family Xenocyprididae; genus Chanodichthys; species Chanodichthys erythropterus. Next base: position 3,714,404 of record NC_090226.1, on the reverse strand, counting down.
TGAAACTACAAAATGTATGATTAGAGACTTAATAAAAATACCTCCTCGTCTCTCCACAAGGTGTCAGCACTACACGTTCAGAGCCCTTGGAAGCGGCTCTTAGGACTCAGAAAGGCAGCTCAGAGTAAACAGAAATTAACGCCTGTATGTTTATAACGATTAACCTGATTAATGTAACTGAAATGCACAACAAAAAGCAGGAGGAGTGATTTCAGAGGTGTTAGTATTGCTTCTTGTTGTCTTATTTCAAGTGGATTCTAACAAACCTTGCAGTATACTGTGTGTTTAAAGGGTTAGTTCACCCAAAAATGAGATTTCTGTCATTAGGTATTCACCCTCATGTCGTCCCAAACCTGTAAGACCTTCATTTATCTTCAGAACACAAATTAAGATATTTTTGATGAAATCCAAGGGTATCTGATCCACACATAGGCAGCAACAACATTGCACCTTTTGAGGTCCAGAAAGGTACTAAAGACATCGTTGAAGGTGCCCTAGAACCAGTTTTTACAAGATGTAATATAAGTCTAAGGTGTCCCCTGAACGTGTCTGTTAAGTTTCAGCTCAAAATACCCCATAGATTTTTTTTAATAATTTTTTTTAACTGCCTATTTTGGGGCATCGTTAACTATGCACCGATTCAGCGCATGGCCCCTTTAAATCTTGTGCTCCCTGCCCCCCGAACTATTGACTATAATACAGTGCATTTACAAAGTTCACACAGCTAATATAACCCTCAAATGGATCTTTACAAGATGTTTGTCATGCATACTGCATGCATGCGTCGGATCACGTAAGTATAGTATTTATTTGGATGTTTACATTTGATTCTGAACAAGTTTGATAGTGCTCCATGGCTAAAGCTAACATTACACACTGTTGGAGAGATTTATAAAAAATGAAGTTGTGTTTATGAATTATACAGACTGCAAGTGTTTAAAAATGAAAATAATGACTGCTCTTGTCTCCGTGAATACAGTAATAAACGATGGTAACTTTAACCACATTTAACAGTACATTAGCAACATGCTAACGAAACATTTAGAAAGACAATTCACAAATATCACTAAAAATATCATGATATCATGGATCATGTCAGTTATCATCGCTCCATCTGCCATTTTTCGCTATTGTTCTTGCTTGCTTACCTAGTCTGATGATTCAGCTGGGCACAGATCCAGACGTTAATACTGCCTGCCCTTGTGTAATGCCTTGAACATGGGCTGGCATATGCAAATATTGTGCATATTAACATATTAACAGTCTGTGTTATGTTGAGATTCGCCTGTTCTTCTGAGGTCTTTTAAACAAATGAGATTTATATAAGGAGGAGGAAACAATGGAGTTTGAGACTCACTGTATGTCATTTCCATGTACTGAACTCTTGTTATTCAACTATGCCAAGATAAATTCAATTTTTGATTCTAGGGCACCTTTAAAACAGTGTTTACATCTGAACGGTGGCTCAGTATTGGCCGGCCAGTAGGGCTGGGTATTGACCATAGATTTTCACGACTCGATTTGATTACTATTCACATGCTTTCGATTCGATTCGATATCGATTATTTTGGATGTAGTATTTCAGTTACAGTATATGGCAAATTTTCTAGAGGAAAAATATCTCTCTCAACTAATGCTGTAAACTACACATGAGAGTCAGTTGATGCTACTATAATAATATTGAAGGTTAAATTAACTTATTTATATACAGACACTTAATCTCAATGATATTTTATTATAAATAAAGTTTAGAATTACATAATCATATTTCTACTCCAATTCGTTTTTTTTAAATATAAACATATAAATCGTGGCTGTCATAACTGTTTTATTCAAACATGCATTAAATATTGAAGAGCATTAAAAATTATAATGAATATGTAACGGTACATAGTTATATTTATCAGAATGCTGCTCTCTAGAGTTCACTTTTCTAGCTGACTAATGAGTTTATGGTCACTGAATATGTTTTTCTGAGGTAAATGTGACGTTACGTGACATTGTTTATAAGCTGTTTTATTGACGTCTTTGCGAGGTTGAAGCACTGATTGAGCGATTACACGAGACATGATACGGATTTAAGTAAGTTGTACTGTATATTTTAACATACCTTCAGATGTTCATGCATGTTTATTTCGCGCTGTAACTGATATTAAAGCGTAGGAGAGGATGTTCACATTCTTCTCTTTAACTGAGGCGCTAAAGCGATCTGTCGCGCCACATTAAACAGTGCCAAAACGGTATTTATTTTTTGAATCTCATAATAAGATGGATGTCATTTGAAATCTGACACTTTGCTTCATATAAAAAGTAACAAAGCACAAAGATTATTGCATATTACATATTCTGTTCATTCATCAACTGAAAACAGACTAGACTAATCAATTCTTGGGATTTAAGAAAAATGAGAATCGATTAAAATCGAGAAATCAATATTTTTTACCCAGCCCTACCGGCCCATGCTGAGCCCGCATTCAGACATAAACACTGAAGCTCTGCAACGAAAATAGCATAGCAGTATGACAAGGGAGAGATGAATTTGTTGAATAAAATCATTATTTTCGTTTTGTTTTTGTGCACAAAAAGTATTCTCGCCGCTTCTTAATATTAAGGTTGAACCACTGTAGTCACGTTAATGGTTTTAACGATGACTTTAGTACCTTTCTGGACCTAAAAAGCTGCAAATGAACAAAGGTCTTAAGGGTTTGGGATGACATGAAGATGAGTACTTAATGCAAAAATTTCATTTTTGGGTGAACAAAGCCTTTCATTTACACACAGACCACTTTTATTAACCTTTGGTTTCTTCTACTTACACTTTTAATACCAATACAATTTACTAACTTTACACTTTTACTTACTTTACACTTACTAACCTTTACAGTATACAATTTTTTTATTGACGCAATGACCACTTTTACTAACCTTTGATTCCTTTTCTTGTGAATGTTTTTTTTCCAAGCATGCAAGTTGAGGATTTCTTGAAGAAGTTCCTGTCGTGCTCAGCGCCTATAAAGCATGCAGTGGTTAATGAAATACACAAAATACCCACTGTCAAATGTCTTAAATGAGTGTTTGTGTTTGTAGCAGGCGGTTGACCTGCAGTGCAGTGGGGACGACAAGATGAAGGGACGGACGTTGCAAGAACTGGAGCGAGATGTTGATGAGGCCTCTGCTCGACTCGCCATGGCCCACAAGGAGATCCGCAGACTCACAGATGAGCTGGAGTCTGCTCACTTGACGCAGAAGGCTTATGGTAAATCAATTCACTGATCTCACACTAGGGATGATAAAGTGGGAGACACTCATGAACATACTGACATCAAAATCGTGCTTTTGTTTTAGAACCAGAGCTGCAAGAAGCTCAAATGGAAGTTGAGCACCTTCGACACGAAGTGGAGAAACTGAAACGCTGTGGTATAATTAAGTCCCCATTTCTCTTTAGTAGTATTGACCTCTCAGCTGAATTCACCTTTAGTCTGAATTCTTTTAGTCAGAGCGCTTGCTTTCTTTTTAGAAGTTGCTGAACTGCGAAAAACAAAAGAGATAAATGAGAAACAGGAAGAAGAATTGTGTCACCTTAGGCTGGCTGTGAAAAGACTACAGGAAGAGCGTGCGAGTTTGCTTGAAATGGTAAGATAATCATCTATTTAAAGATACGTGAATAAATAATTATTCCGGAAACATACACACACACATTGAAAGAAACTTTTATTTAGAAAGGATGCATTAAACTGATCAAAAGTGACAGTAAAAACATTTATAATGTCGCAAAAGATTTTGATTTCAAATAAACACTGTTCTTACAAAAAATGTATCATACTTCCCACAAAAATATTAAACAGCACAACTGTTTTCAACATTGATAATAATAAAGAAATCAGAAATTTTTTGAGCAGCATATTAGAATGATTTCTGAAGGATCATGTGACACTGAAGACTGGAGTAATGATGCTGAAAATTCATCTTTGATCACAGGAATACATTACATTTTACATGATATTAAAATAGAAAAAAGTTCTTTTTAATTGCAATAATATGACCAATTTACTGTTTTTACTGTATTTTCGATCAAATAAATGATGGTGAGAAGATACTTTTTTTTTTCTTCAAAAACATAAACATTTTTTACATATTCTAAAATGTTGAATGGTAGTGTATAAATATATATAAAACTATAAAACATTTGCACACTTAAATTCATCTTGAGTAAATTATGCCACAAAAATGACCAAAGCACCATTCATCTTGTTTTACTTTAACAGGAAGAAGCTCCTGACAGCACATCCAAAGGCAAAAAGCTGCAGGAAGTGGATATTCATAAACGGTTTGGCCTCAGTTTGACTATATAATCGATAAACATACTCATGCTAATGGACCTTATTTATATATATAATTTATGTGAATAAAGACAGTTGTTGTGCACCTGGGCATCAATCAAATCATTGACAAACCTCTGGAAAGCTCAGGTCTCATGTATTTACAGGTGTCTCGACGAGATGCAGGAGAGGCTGATCATGCTGCAAGATCTGACACAGGTCACACTGAAGCTGCGGATGGAGTTTGAGATGGAGGCGGACCTGCGGAGGAGGGCAGTGGACGAATGTGAAGAGCAGAAGAGGAAGAGGACGGACGCAGAGCAGCTAGTGCGAGACTTCCAGAACCTCTGTGAGAAGCAGGCGGACGATTACAGGACCTCCGTCGGCAGCCTTCAGGTGGAGGTGAGGACTGAGAAGGCAAACAAATACACAAGTTTAATATAGCTAATGCATTCATGCATGAGTCTTGTGCATTCACAGATCAGAGATTTAGTATCTAAGGTACGAGAGCTGGAGGTGCAGGATGTGGAAAGACAGTGTGATAAACACCTGAAGCAGGTACCAACCAGAGCGATTTAACTTTGATTTGGTCACTAGTAATGCTAAGGGACTAAATCACTGACTTTTTTAGTTGTCATCTCTGGACGATGAAGTTCGCCGGCTGAAGTTTGACCTCCAGGAGGAGCAGCAGAAGACCAAGCAGCTGACAAAGACCACGCAGATGGAAATTGATCAGGCCAGAGCTTTGGTCCAGGTAAAGGAACATCTATAGAGTGCATTAATGCCCACCTTCTTTTTCAGCAGCTTTGGTTCCGGAAGTATTTTTTCTATTAATTTTCCCCATAGGGATTTCAAAAAAGTCTTCAAGTGTTTAGCCATGAACCAAGCCAACCAGCTTTGAGGTGATTTATAATATTTTGTATTTGAAAGTATTTGAAAATCATACAAAGGTACAAGACTGTGTACTTAAAACAATAGAAAACGATGAAGAAATACAAAACTTGTCGGTTAAAAATATTGATTATATGTATGAAATGCTATATATTTTAAGTTTATAGCAAAATATGCATATATATTATAATAAATAAAGTATTTTCAGAGCGTAGGGAGACATTTTGCTTCTTTCAACTCTCTGATTGGTGGAGTTTTCTGTACAGCATCATGGGTAATGTAGTTTTTGAACACGATTATATTAAAACTACATTGAAATAATGTGGGCTAACGACTTCAACAGAAGCAAATAGTGCAGTTAACCTCCCCATAACTCACAGTAAGGCTGTCTTTAAAGGCTTATAAGTTATCATTAAAAATCCATTTCCTATGGAGTAAATGAATAGAGTTTTTACTTACAGAACCTGACTGTTGCACTCTATTTTCTGACCCAGGGTTCCCTAATGGGGGTTCGTAAGGGAATGACAGGGAATTTGTGAGTTAAAAAAAAAAACTAATGATTAAATTGAATGTGAATTAAAATGAATAAAGCGGGCTGCACAATTGATCAAAACAAATTAGAAATTGCGATATAGCTGAGTGCTATTATATTTAAATCAAAGGCTGTTATTTAATTATATAAGTGTGCAATGTGTGCTTGGTTCACTTTTACACATTTGCATCATTTCTGAGAAAGTTTACAGCATTTCACTCCGCCAAAATAAAAGTTTGAGGATTTGAAATGTTAAAAGCTTGAGGGTTTGAATGTTTAAAAGTGAAGAATTTAAGCTATAAATGATGGTAACGTAGTATAAAATAAAGTTATTCTTTAAAAAAAAAAAAAAATTTACAGTACAACTGTAATTTACAATAGTAATATAGTTATGTCTTCATTTTTATAATTAGAGTTAAAACTAGTAATTTGTTAATAATAAAGACCCTGAAAGAGGTCTTAGTTGGTTTCAGAATCAGCAATATGAGACGTTTGTAGATCCCTAATACATACATATTAAAGGATTAGTTCACTTTTAAATAAAATTTTCCTGATAATTTACTCACCCCCATGTCATCCAAGATGTTCATGTCTTTCTTTCTTCAGTCGAAAAGAAATTAAAGTTTTTGATGAAAACATTCCAGGATTTTTCTCCTTATAGTAGACTTCAATGGGCACCAAACAGTTGAAGGTCATAATTAGATTCAGTGCAGCTTCAAATTGTTCAACACGATCCCAGACAAGGAATAAGGGTCTTATCTAGTGAAACCATCACTCATTTTCTGAAAAAAATTGAAAATTAAGTTTTAACCAGAAATGCTCATCTTGAACTAGCTCTCTTCTTCTTCACCTTCTTCTTCTTCACCTCAATTATAATTCCAGTAGTGTTGACACTAAACGTTATTCCCTTATTTCTCGTCTGGGATCGTGTTGAACAATTTGAAGCTGCACTGAAACTAATTATGACCTTCAACTGTTTGGTCCCCATTGAAGTCCACTATAAGAAGAAAAATCCTGGAATGTTTTCATCAAAAACTTTAATTTCTTTTCGACTGAAAAAAAGAAAAAACATGGACATCTTGGATGACATGGGGGTGAGTAAATTATCAGGAAAAAATTATTTAAAAGTGAACTAATCCTTTAAATAACTTTAAAGGTGCCCTAGAATTAAAAATTGAATTTACCTTGGCATAGTTGAATAACAAGAGAAATTGTACATGGAAATGACATACAGTGAGTCTCAAACTCCATTGTTTCCTCCTTATTATATAAATCTCATTTGTTTAAAAGAACAGGCGAATCTCAACATAACACCGACTGTTACGTAACAGTCGAATTCTGCACAGCTGAATCATCAGACTAGGTAAGCAAGGACAATAGCGAAAAATGGCAAATGGAGCAATAATAACTGACATGATCCATGATAACATGATATTTTTTGTGATATTTGTGAATTGTCTTTCTAAATGTTTCGTTAGCATGTTGCTAATGTACTGTTAAATGTGGTTAAAGTTACCGTCGTTTATTACTGTATTCACGGAGACGAGAGCTGTCGCTATTTTCATTTTTAAAACTTTTGCAGTCTGTATAATTCATAAACACAACTTCATTCTTTATAAATCTCTCCAACAGTGTGTAATGTTAGCTTTAGCCACGGAGCACCATCAAACTCATTCAGAATCAAATGTAAACATCCAAATAAATACTATACTTACGCGATTAGACATGTTGCATGACGAACACTTTGTAAAGATCCATTTTGAGGGTTATATTAGCTGTGTGAACTGTGTTTATGCTGTTCAAGGCAAGCGGGAGCTCCGGGGGCGGGGAGCACGAGAATTAAAGGGGCCGCAACCTGAATCGGCGCATATTTAATGATGCCGCAAAATAGGCAGTTAAAAAAATTAATAAAAAAAAATCTATGGGGTATTTTGAGCCGAAACTTCACAGACACATTCAGGGGACACCTTAGACTTATATTACATCTTTTGAAAAGACGTTCTACGGCACCTTTAAAATAAAAGCAATCCAAATAAAACATCAGAGAACCCTAAATATGTTGCTAAATTATTTAAATATGAACTTAAACTCTCATTAGGTACTTTGAGTAAATATTTTATGGGGTCCGTTGATAAAAAAGTTTGGGGACCCCTGCTATGACATTGAACACACACTTCAGGTCTTCGCACTTTTACACCAGTCACAGGAGGTCCAGCTTCAGCAGGACGCAGAGGAGCAGAAGAGTCTGCTTAAGGAGCTCCAGGGCATCCAGAACATCCTCAGCACCACCGAACAAGAGCTGCTGTCCCAGCGGAGAAACAACACGCAGCTTCAGAACAGCATCAGTGACGTGGAGCAGGAAAACCTCAGGGTACTGATGCAGATCTGACATTGATTGGTTTAGTTTTATAAACCAATTTTAACTCGCATACTAACTCTGAATCTTTTGTTTGCTGTAAGAGCAGCTCCAACAAGACATTAACGACTTGAGGAACAGACTAACCAGCAGTCAACAGGAGACGGACGCTCTGAGGACCGAACTTCAGCTAGCTCTAGTTAGCGTGGACGCTGAGAAGAGGTACAGAGAGTCGACATGAAACGGAAGTTGCGATAGTCTTCTCTATTGTGATGTATATCTAAGTGAAACAGCTTCTCAAACAAGAAAAATGTAGGGCGGGACTTGATTTTGTTAATGAGGAATTGATTAGGGTGCTATTGGTGGATCTCATATGACTGACAGGTTGCCCCGCCCTGTAAAAAGAGATGTAAAAAGTTGAAATGTAAAAAGGTTATTTTGATTAACTAATATAAGGGCACAATAATTAAAAAAATAAATAATAATTGGCTCAGATAAATCAAATATAATAAATACTGCAATATTCCATAAAAAAAAAAAACAAGAATGGTCCATTTTGATTTCATGGTGACCAAGTCAAATGAAAACCATAAAAAAGTGTTATTTGAAAAAATAAATGTTAACTGAAATAAAATTTTAAAAATCCTTAAACTTATTTTGTTTTAGCTAGTTGCCAATGAAACATTTCTCATTTTCGTTTAGTTTAATGTGATGTACTAGAATAACTAAAAATATATATAAATATATTTTTTAAAAAACAAAAAATAATAATAATGTCAAGAAACACAGCAAAAATACTAAAATGTAACTAAAATTAAAACATTTAATATCTTAATAAAAGCAGTTTTTAGTTAGCATCTCAGTGACACTAAAACAACACTGCAGAGAGCCTCATCCTTAACGAGTGATTTAAAGTGTGCAATTTATTTATTTATCTGCTTTATATTTCCAGTAAATACAACGACAAGCGAATCCACTACAAAAACAAGCTGAGCCGGGCCAGAGGGGTTTACCTGAGAGAGACGGGGTGGCGTGATGAAAAAATAAAAGAGCTGGAGAAAGAGATTTTTATTCTCAGGAAACAGGAGGAGAAGGTAACATATATTCAAATATTCAAAAATTGTGTGTGACTTTTAAACGATGATCTTTGCTCCTCATCAGACGTCACGCATGATGACAATGGTCACATCAGAAAATGAGAGTCTGCTTCAGAAGAACAGAGATCTTCTTTTACAGCTGCACGACTTTGAAGAGGCACAGAAAAATGCTTTGGATACAGTTTCCTCTATGCAAATTAGGTACTTTTAGTTGAATATGTACATGACTACTGTTCATAGAAAGGATTTTTCCAATGCATCCATCCATACTGCATTTCTTGTTTTACTTCCTCAGGATAAATTTCCTTGAAGAAGAAAACGGTCAGCTACAACAGGCAACAGCACAAATGTCCGAGCACATCGAATGCCTGACGATACTGGCCGAGACGAGTTGTGATGTAAGTACAAGTACATTCATTTAAATCCATTTTACAGGTTTACAAAGTAACAATCAATGGTTTAGGTTGTGTATGATCAGTGTTCATATGTTACTGCAGGACGTCACTGCTGAGAGTCGGGTCATAGAGGGCGAGGACCAAACCACTCTTCCTACATAAACAACTTCATTTTTCTTCACAGTGTAAATTGTTTAAATTATTTTTGTAAACATAAATATTTCTAAAATAAAGATCTCAACAACTTTTATTTCTTCATTATCTCAAAAAACCTTGCCTTTTCCTCATGTGAAAACATTGACATGCTCAGACTGCAGGTAAATGTGGTCCAAATCTGATTGTTTTTGCTCATATGTGACTAGGTTGACATTTGACTAAGTTCCCTTTCACCAACACCAGAACACAAATGTGACTCTGGACCACAAATCCAGTCATAAGTTGCACAGGTACATTTGTATTGATAGCCAACAATACATTGTATGGGTCAAAATTATCGATTTTTCTTTAAAATCATTAGGATATTAAGTAAAGATCATGTTATAAATTTCCTACTGTGAATATATCAAAAATGTATTTTTGTGAGTGGATATGCATTGCTAAGGACTTCATTTGGACAACTTTAAAGCTGATTTTCTCAATATTTTGATTTTTTTGCATCCTCAGATTCCAGATTTTCAAATAGTTGTATCTCGACCAAATATTGTCCTAACAAACCATACATCAATGGAAAGCTTATTATTCAGTTTTCAGATGACGTATTAATCTCAATTTCAAAAAATTGACCCTTATGACTGGTTGTGTGTTCCAGGGTCACAAATGTGTAACTCTAGATTATCTACATACTAGAAATCACTAAGCATTATTATGATATTATTAGTCACTTTTTAACAAAGGTTGGGGAATACCAGTTATTGGCTTACCTGAGAGTATATCAGCAGCATTTCACAAACAGGAAGTGTGGACTGCTCTAATTGGACAGAAGCTTTGCTTATTTGTCATAATACAGACAGTGACATGAAGATCAGTTTAACACTGATATCCTGTCGGCTTGTTTTCATCAGAAAAACTATTTCAAGTCTCACCAACATCAATGCATTCGCTTCATAATCATAAGTATTTGTGATAACCTAGCATGCATAAACGCACACACCGACACAGAATTTTCTCATATATTTATTTGCTTACTTTTACAAAGTCCGTTCCCTCTCCGTGTCTTGACTTTGCATGTAGCAGCCAAGGCAAATCTTATAGAGTACCACATTTCAAGACAATTAAAAAGGTATATTTTATAATAACTAGACATGTAGTCATTTTATATAAACTGGTTAACACTTAAGTACTGTATAGTTTATTTACAGCATGTTCATGCTAGGAAATAAAATTACATAAAAGTACGGAGTACACAAGTAAACACCAATATGGTATAAAATATATAAAATGTGATGGTAAACAACTAGTGATAAAATGGTTAAGGCTTAAAATGTGTAAAATTAACATGTTAGTTGTTAATATTTAAACATGATAATAAGTATAAACATGTATAATAAGCCAAGGAGGTATTCTAGACATCGATGCAGCTACACAAATCTCATGGGCAACTCCACATTATAATCCAGCTCTTTCCCCCCAATATTGTTCTGTCCTGTGTGAAATTTAGAACGGCATATGGCTGAATCGTTACATTTCACCCCGAAAATCAAATGAAAAATACTAAATTGTATTTTGAATAACTGAAAATGAAGCCTGTTTGTAGGACCGTTGTTTGCATTATGACAATTAAGAGCATTTTCCCAAAAAATTCCCCCAAACCAAAAGAAAAAATAAATGAAAATAAAATAAATCTCATTTCTGTAATACAGTAATAAATACTGTCTGGACAGGACCTCATTTTTTTATTCCAAATTAATATTAATATTTAATATTAAAATAAAAGCTTAATATAACTGTAACACTTTACAATAAGGTTTCATTTGTTAACATTAGTTAACTACACTAACTAACAATGAACAATACTTCTACAACATTTATTATTCTGAGCTAATGTTAGCAAAAGTTGTATTTGTTAATGGGCCATGAACTAACATAAACAATGAACAACTGTATTTTTATTAACTAACATAAAGTGTGTGAATTTGATTGCATGGGAGCAGAAAAAGACAGCATGTGCTTTCTTTACATAATAAAACGTAATTTTGTGGCAAAAAACATGGGAATAATTTGTTGTTTTTATCTTATTTATTATATTTTAGTGCTGTCAAATTGATTAATCACATCTAAAATAAAAGTTTGTGCTTATATATATATATATATATATATTGCGGTTGTAGGCTGTAAGGACTTTTGAAATAACTGAAATCATTTGGCGAAGTGATATGGAACTGTAATGCGGTCAAGACCTGCCTGGAACTACTTTAGCTGTGAAAATAATTGCACACCTTAGAACGTTCGTCAACCAATCAGATTCAAGCATTCAACAGCCCAGCCAGTAGTATAATAAAGATTAGAGGTTGACCGATTATCGGCGCCGATATTAAGCATTTTTATGGTTGTCGTTCATTTTCAAAACCAATTTTCAGATAAAATAATTAATTTTTAAATGAACTATTTGGCTCTGATGCAGCCACCTCTGTCGGAACTCACCACTCTGTGGCCTAGAGCAAGCTCCGCCCACCGCCCATCTGATTTGTTGGGAGTCACAAGTCCGGCCAATCAACGCAGAGGGCTGAAGGCACTGAAAGTTTTGCACTCACACAGCGTCATTGTTATTCTTAAATTTGACATTCATTTTCATTTTTACACCAGACATATATATATCGGTTCAAAATATCGGTTATCGCGCTACTTGATCTGTAATAATCGGCATTGGCCCTGAAAAACACATAATGGTCGACCCCTAACAAAGATCAATGAATGTTGTAAGTAATGCATTGCTCACTGTTAGTTCATGTTAGTTAATAGTTGTTAACAAATGAGACCTTTTTGTGAAGTGTTACAACAGATACTAACAAATTCTACAATACTTACAAATGCACTCCACAATTTAAATAATAAGGGGGAGGACGAAAATAATGGCTTTAATGCAAAAAATCTTAACTTTCATTTTATTTATTCAAAATATAAGATTGCGGACATTTCTTGGCAGTTTTCACCGATTTACAACGTCAAATGCATGCTGACAAATGCGTAACATAACGCGGGGTTTGAGATGTCGCAGGTTTACACTTTTATAAAGTGTAAATTCAAATGCTGTACGTATTCATTCTGAAGCATCCGAATTTTCTGCCATTTTCATATTCCATTTTTTGGCACCAGACCACTAAACAAATTGGTAAAGCACTAAGATTTGTCTATAAAGTCCTCTGCAGATTTGTAACAGTCCTCTTGAGAAGTTTACTTTAATGCTAAAGCTATTTTTTGTACAATTTCCCTACAAGCAAGGAAATGAAAACATTTTACGATTGACATTATCAAAACACAAGACCATTGGTCTCTAAACCAACTTTGAGTTGCCCAAAAGAAGGGGATTTTTCCCAGACACTATAGAAAAATATGAGAGGAGGTACTGGACTTGGTCCAAGCTTAAAACATACAACGTATGTCTTCTGATTTTATAATGCATAATACCTACAGTCCCAAACGTTTAGCTGCCAAGAGCAATGCCTTTATTGTCATAACAGACCAGAAACGTTTAAAGCCAAACCTGTGTGGCCTGAAAGTGCTGTGAAACCATCTTTGGATTTCCCGACTGTTCCCTCTCAACTCAACAATGAGTTCCAGAAGAGGAACGCGTGTAACAGAACCTTCCCAAATCGCTGCTGTGTTTTGAGCCTCTATCCACACAGTCTAATACCTTTTGGAATGTTCTCAAAAAGTAAAACAAACAAACAAACACACACACACACAAAAAAAAATAGTAATGTCAAACCACCAAGAACAGGCGATTTCGCTTGCTTATGCCAAGGTTGGGAAAGACTGACCGCAGGACCGGGGATCTCAGATGAGGGAAATGCGAACGGGAACGTTGGGGGATTCGGTCCTTTGCGGCGAGTGTTGACTCACTAGATGTTCTACCACCGTGTGCTTAGACATGTGCTTCATTAGGTAGGTCTCCTGGGAAGTGACATTATATGACAAGATTAAAGATATTGCATATACTGCTAAGAAACTGCATGAATATGTTCACTAAAGTGGTATATTCCACAGGGCGATAAGACGATGAAAGCTCTAGTACTTACAGAGGTGTAGGCTCGACCGCACATGCTGCAGCAATACGCCTTGGCGTTTTTGATTGCGTGAGCCGACATGTGGATTTGGAGGGAGGCGGAGTCTGAGTAAGCGCGGTAACAGTTGGAGCACTTGTAAGGCTTGTCTTTATTATGTGATCTCTGGTGAGACTGCAAAAACACACAAAGATCTCATTATACACACAGACAGACAGATGACAGCAGATGCTTTCTTTTTTTATCAACACTTAAATGCAAGTAAAGCTAAGTTTCAATAAAAAAAAAGCACGATTTTGAACAAAAACTAAAGACTACAATGTGCAAAAGCAATGCTTTTATCACTTGATTCTGCTCCTTTTTTGCCTGTGTTTTGATTCGGAGCTTCTGTACTCTTTCAGAAGATGAGAAATAGCACCCCCTACCGTATAACAGTGAAAACACAGAAAGCCGGAAAATTCCGTCTATGGCGGGGAAAGAAGTATGTGAACGATTACAAAAGAAGAGATATTTGGGTCTTACTTGCAGATTGGAGAGCTGCGTGAAGGCCTTTTCACAGCCTGGATGGAGACATTTATACGGCCGATCACCTGTGTGGATTCTGTTGAATGCAAAAAGCAAGATTAAATGTCTTACAATCTCAAAATATCCTAGTTCATTCTGGTAATACCATGTCATCGCCATTTGTGTTCGTACACGGCACGTTTGTCGACACGAGCTCTTAAAAATCAAATATAACTGAGGCTGAAGAAGTACCTGGTGTGCTGCTGTAAGTGGGAGAGCTGGCGGAAGGATTTCTCGCAGTAGGAGCAGTGATACGGCTTCACACCCAGGTGAATGCGCAGGTGCTGCGACAGGTAGGACGCGTTGGCGAAGGACTTGGTGCAGTGAGGGCACTTGTGTGGCTTTGCTTCCGTGTGAGACTTGGAGTGTATCTGCATGTCCGACTTGGAGAAGAACGTCAGCGGACACACTTTACATCTGCAAAATGTAAAAAATCTTTATTGTTTTTATTTTGAAAATGGGGGTTGGGAGTCGGGAGTATGGTTTATTATGTGGTTAGTACTGTTTGTATATGGTATAAAAGAAATTTGTGGATGCAAACCTATATAGATGACATATACTGCAGTTTGAAGCCAAATATAACAGTGAAAAGATAATTCAATTTGGATTTGGACCAAGAGATCAAGATGCGTAGACCATGCTATATTGTCTTAACACACCATATTTGTACGCAAATAAAATGCATGTAATAAATGTCATGAAATATGAGAGCAATACTAGAGGAGAATATTTTAATTTTGGGGAGAAGTGTTCCTTTAAACATAAATCATTATGAAATGCAATTTATACCTGTATGTTTTGCCCTCTTTGGCAGTGATGCTGACAGGTGATTGGTCGGCTCCAGAGGCCAGGATTGGGTAAGGAACGACTAAGAGCGGCCCAGAAGGGTTTTCAGCTTTGATCTTTTTGCGACCTCGTCCTATGCTCTTGGGAGGTGGACCCAGCAGTCCTGCTAGTCCTCCGCTGTTTTTGAAAGCCTCCATCCCCGGCCCGCAAGCCAGTCCTGAGATGAGGTTTGGGGAAGGAGCGCCGCCCTGACGCGTCTGACTGCTGGTGGTTGGAGTGGTTGGGGTGGTCGGTGTCACGCTCTCTGACGTGTTGTGGTTGGCAGTTCGAGAAGACGCCAGTGACAGTCCTGAAAACACACCTCAATTAGAGAGGCTATATTATGCCCTTTAACAAAGTCTTGATGTTGTTTTTAGGCTCTACTAGAACAGGTTTTATTCATTATTTTTCACATATATGACATTGTTGCAGCTCCTCTCTTCCCATTCTGTCAGTAACGCTCTGTTTAGTTCCTGTTTCTATGAAGCCCCGCCTTCTGAAAAGCACAATGTGCTCTGACTGGTCAGCTGGACCAGTGTGTTGTGATTGGTCAACCGCTTCAAGCATGTTTGAGAAATGTCTCGCCCCTTAACATAACCGCAAGTTTCAACACACTATGGCTGAATCCCAAATGGCACACTTCTATGCACTTTCGGTCTTGTGGACTTACAATGGCTGCCGCGTACACATGTCTGTTAAGTCCACAAGACCATATGGTGTCCCTTTAATCATTTTAGGTTTCAGAAGGTTGCTTGCGAGCGCCCCCCTTTGCGGCCGCTATGCGCCCTCGATGCGCACTTCAGCTGAGCCCGCATGTGTACAAGCTACGCAGAGGACTTTACCCATGACATTACTTCATGAAAGTGCAGACTCAGAGGAAGGCCGTGAGGGTTTAGGGTGCCATTTGGGATAAACCAGGCTCCGCCCCTTTATTTTGCATATGCCTTGGGCGGGAATTATTTAAATGAGGAATATTGTGACAGCACCATTACACACTAAAGAAAGATGAACTTGTAAAAAGGCATAATAGGTCCTCTAAGTATACCGTGGAAAAAAATAATTGCATTAAAGGAGACCTATAATGCCCCTTTTACAAGATGTAACATAAGTCTCTGGAGTCTCCAAAATGTGTCTGTGAAGTTTCAGCTCAAAATCCTCCACAGATCATTTATTATAGCGTGTCAAATTTGCCCCTATTTGGGTGTGAGCAAAAACACACAGTTTTTGTGTGTGTCCCTTTAAATGCAAATTAGCTGCTGCTCCCCGCCCCCTTTCCAGAAGAGGGCGGAGCTTTAACAGCTCACGATTTGGTTGCTCAACATCAACAAAGCTGGAGAATCTCACGCAGCCAAAATGAGGATTGTCAGTAACGGTGTTCAGCCTTACATTGTTCAAACCGAAGTCGACACTGATGGAGAGACTCAGGAAGAAGTTACAAGTTTTAGACGTTTCTGAATGGTTAGTGGATAAATTTATGTAGTTGCTGTGGAGTTGATTCAACTCATCCACTAGCATGTGTCATCATGTTAATCTTTTGTGCAAATCCAGTGTTGAATTGATCCTCATTTGTGAAGCAGTCCGGCGTTAAATGACGGCATGACAACAACACTCTACTACAACAACTCTTCCTCTTCTCTAAAGCAACATGGCCTCACACCCTTTGTTGTGTGTTCTCGGGGGCGGGGTTTATGTAAATTTTGGGGTTTGTGATGTCACCAACCCGGGAAGAAGCTCATTGTAGTCCCTACCAGCCATTAGTTGTAGTCCTTAAACAGCAAATTCTTTAAAAGAAAATATCTCTCTTTGCATTGAACTTTGAGCGTCGTAACTTTGCAGATGTTGTTTCTGCTCAAACTGCAACATTACACACTAACTAAAGTTAAAAAAGTGAAATTATAAATCAACCACCCTTTTAAACAATAACAATAATTTACATGCTCGTACCTGACAGATGATTCACTCTGGATGGCTGGTCTATGATTTGTCGTAAATGCCAGTCTTCCCACAATCCTCTTGCTTTAATGGCAGTCTTATCATCCAGATTCAAGTTCACGTCACCCAGAATACGACCTGCCCATGTTATTGCACAATTAGCATTATTCATGTGTCTCAGTGAGCAGATTTGTTTCATGCAGCAGAAGGTTTACCTGCGACGCTGCTGGAGGCGGGTCGTGCGTGTAGGGCGATGTCGGGCTGGGAGGTGCTGTGCACATGGAGCCCTGGCATCTGCTGCAGCTTAGGCGTTGATATATTGTGCTGCCCGCCTTCTGTGGATGTGGGTGGAACCAGCAAGGGCTGCTGGGAAGGGACAGAAGTGGGCGGCAGGTGTGGAGGTCTGATTTTCTCCGCCATGAGCTGCTCTTTGATCTTGTTGATCAGCACGAGGTTATCCAACTGGGAAAAAGTAAGATCAACCAGATGGTTCTGACATGATGAGCAGAAGTTGTGTTTAACCCTATAAAGCCAGCATGGTTTTTTTTAAAGACTTCATGCCTTGATTGATAGTATAATTCTAAAAATATTTCTGTGAAATTTTTACTGATTCTTACAAAGTAAACGTAAAAATAACTTTTATATTGCTAGTAATATTTTAAGATGCACATTGCTGGACTGAAGCACCTTAGGTTTACTTGATTTTCCATGCATTTAGAAAATTCATGTTAAAATGTGAATATCAAATATGATTCATCAGGCTTTTGAGGAATGTATATTTGTACAGTTCTTAATCATCAATGTGTTGCATGTTTCCACCCACAAGAAAAACTTAGCATTGCAGAGTGACAAATGATATTTATATGCATTTATACAAGTAATCTGTTATAATGTGATGAAGACTATCAAGCTATCAGAATTTCATCTTTCTTTCTTTTTGGATATATAAATATCGGCAATTGCATATTTTTGCTCAGTTTGGGCTTTTGAATAAAATTCAGACATTTTTCCTTTTATGAGCTCCATATTCTACTATATCACACTATATGATAATACAGTATATCAAACTATATTACAAAAGCTCTTGTATATCAAACATGATACTGAACAAAAATGAGATTTTTTTTCTGAATATTACTTTACTTTCCAGGGATAAGAGTGTTTATGGACTAGAGAAAGATCTGACTGTTTGAAGAACTCTAATCTTTCGAGTGTTTGCGCCCTTATCTGTTACTAAACAGCAATGATTCTGAGGACTGGTTGTCTAGAACTAAAGTAAACTATTGATTGTGTTACTATGAAGATTCTTTTTAGATAAGAGACAATGATTAATTATGTCTGTCTATTGATGCATGTTTGTGTTCCTTACCTGACCAGGAATAGAAGGTGGAGGAGGCCAGAAGTATGGATTATTAAATCTAGGTTCTGCCATTCTGAAACACACACAGTCATGCTTGATTAATGATGCTTTATTTTCAGATCATTCGCTGTTAAGTAAAAACATCCAAATTCTCACTAAAGGCTCTGGGCTCATGTGTGAATGAATGAAAAAAGAAGCATAGATTAGGTCTGATCTCCTTGGATTATTTATCGATCAGAAATGCAGATCTAATCTAAGGAGGTGACTTAAATTAAACAGCAGCTCATGGCAGTACATGTTGAGAAATGACATTCACAACCAATTTAATTTTCAAAAAGTGCCATATTTAAGAATAAAACACTATATTCAAGAAAATGCTCAAAGATTGAAAAAAAAAACAAATGTTAAGGCTTAAAGGTACAATTTGTAAAATTTTTGCAGTAAAATATCCAAAAACCACTAGGCTAGTGTTATATATTTTGTCCAGCTGATTACTAACAATATCTCTAATGTTTTCAACTACCTGTAAATCATGAGAAAATTCCCATTCTAAACAGTGACACGGGGCAGTGCAGTCGCCTGTAAATGACGCAGTTACCTTTGTTACCGCCTTTACTGACGTAGAAACCACATGACAACAGTGCCGTGGACAAATGCGGAAGTAGAGTCTAGCGTCCAGCAAACCACTAGCTTGCTTCAAGCAGTTCCTTATTTACTTCTTGCACGTTTTATGGTGCATTGTGTTAATTATTTATGGAACATAATTACTATTTACCATCTGCCGCTGGTTCTGTCGACAAGGACAGCTCCCGTAAACTCATGACCGGAAAAGCGGAAGCGGCGCCGGCGACTGTGTCATAATAAAAGTCCCGCTGCTCGTGAGGCGTGTGTTGATCAATCGCTCCAGCTCCTCGTTCAGCTCCCGCAACACTCGCTCCTGCTCTACTTCATACTACAGTAACGTTAATACGTCATCAAACTACGCCTTTGTTTTGAATAGGCTTCTAGCGACCTCTAGCGGAAAAAAATATCACAAATTGTACCTTTAACGGGATAGTTCACCCAAAATGAAATTTATCCCATGATTTACTCACCCTCAAGCCATCCTAGGTGTATGTGACTATCTTCTAACTATGGATATTTTTCTTACAAAAACCAATTGCTTCGCTTCAGAGGGCCTTTATTAACCCATTGGAGCTGTATGGATTATTTTTATGATGGATGGATGCATTTTTTGGGCTTCAAAATCTCAATCTAATACCATGATAAAGCTTGGAAGAGCCAGAATATTTTTAAACATATCTCTGATCATATACACCTAGGATGGCTTGAGGCTGAGTAAATGAAGGGATAATTTTCATTTTTGGGTGAACTATCCATTTAACAGAATAGTTTTCTTTAAAAAGCATGCACTGATCATTCATGCACAACATGACCAGTTAGGATTAATTTCCACTTTAAAAGGTATAATTCTGATTTAATCAAACGGATCAAACACTACAGTAAAGCTTTATTACAGTGACATAGAATCACTGCCGTTGTTCAGAAGATTTTGTTGTTGCACAAATACTTATTAATTGAGGACTGTGACTTTAAATGCATTGGCATGTTATTCGTGACACAGTGGTATGAATATGATACAACGCAGAACAAGTATTTCAAGCAAACTCACACTGTTTGTTCACACACCTACAGAAGGTTATTAAAAAATGCCAACATGACACCCGTTGGGAAAATCAAACAACTTCTTAATGCAAGACACTTTGAGTGCACTTTGCTTGTTGCATTGTTATGGCAAAATACAAATGCTTAAAAACATTGAGTAAACATGCTTTGCTGTGCTGTGCAAACTGCTTCAAATTATGTTGGTCTTATCACAACACTGTAAGAAAATTTCCACCTATTTCAACTTTAAAACTTAAGTTCTGTTGCTGCCTTATATTTTTAAGCAATCAAAATAGCTGGTCAAGTCATTTCAAATTATATTAAAATTTATATTAAACTGACCTAAAGTTGGGACTCATATAACTTATAAAATGAAGCTGAAATTACTTAACACCTTGCCTTGACATATTGATCATATCATTTTTTACACCGGAAAGCTTATAAACAGAAAGCACTTTATTAAATCGATCTGAAAACTATGTTGACTGGAAAGTCACAAAGAGAAAAGGAAATTGCAATATTTGAGTATATGAAGCTAAAAATGTCAACTGCATGTAAAAGCATCAGATTCATATGGAAAAGTGAAAACTCTACCCCACAGTTTTAGCAGGAAGTGAAACAGACACCCTTTCAGCATCATTAAGGAAATATTCAGCAGGGTCTGGGCTCATATATTTGGACGTATCGCTTTTATTATTTTTGGCTCCGGTAAATGAACTTCTCTGCAAGGCCCCTTAGTCAAACACTCTCAAGACCCATAAGCACTGCCAACACATTCATAGCGCAGTGTCATAGACATAATGTATGAAAATGATACGCCTAAAGTAATCACACCGTATGGAAACGTTTCTAAAGGTCCAGCGCTCCCAACCGAGCAGGTAAAGATTAGAAGGGCGGAAGGATCCGGCGTCATTGTTCCTGTTTGTTCAATACAACCACTTCAATGAATCATTTACTATTTAATAAAAAAGTACTGAGGTGAAAACAAGGTACAGTGCTGAACTGTTTAGACTTGCAAAGTTGTATGAATGGGTCAGTGACATGATGAGTCTTTTTTTTTTTTTTTTTGTCCAGAGCCCTTAATAATAATAGAAAACAAAGATATGACATCCAAAGTATGTAAGGTAGTACAACTAGATTGAATCCAAAAGGTTTTAATTATATTTTGCAACATTTTAAAGATTGTAAAGTGTCAAAAGGTCATTTGGTTTAACCGTCCAAAGGCCAATACAGCCATTTCATTAGTGATTAAAATATCTTAAAATGTAATGAATGTATATTTTTTTTATTCTGGCATGATTTTATAGCATCATATATCAACATAGTGCAAAATGCTATTAAAATTATGTGTAGAAGTCGTTGCTTTGTTATGAGAAAGAATATCCGGAAAAATGAATTTCATTGATGTCATTCGGAGTAACCGATATAAAGGGACCATTTTTGATCAAGTCATGTGACAGGATGTGGCATCATTCAGACACCTGCCAAGGACCACATGGTCAGGAAGCAAATTAACTAACTCGCTCTTAACTATTTGAAAAATTCATGTTTTCATATGCATGTCCCGAAACATCAGGTCATTCGGTGCAACCGCTATAAAACATGGAAAATGTTGTAATATTTTAAAAACTTGTACTAAATATAAAATATTTGATATGTTAGCATTTTATGAAAATATTGTCATTCGGTATAACCAAAAGTGTCATTCGGTAAAACCGAAATTTTGGTTAAACCAAATGACTTTTTATGACAAATTTTGTCCATCTTGTAAAAAAATGACAAAAGCAGTGTTAATTTATTATAAAAACCACATAATCTCATTGTTAACACTTAATAAAACTTCAAAATTAATTATATCTCCATTATATTTTTTTACACGTTTAAAAACCTTATTCGTCAATGACCCAAATACTAGTATGAACACATTGAAATTTACAAAATAGCTTATCCACACTAAAAATAAACATTGCAGGGTATCTCAAATTATTATGAAGATCTCATCAACTAATGTGCCACTGAAATTCATGTACACTGGTAGTATTTCTATGGTACTACCATAGTAAATGTCCCTCAAGAAACAAACAAACACACAAAAACATGAAAGTACCATATAAGTGGTGCATATAGAGGTGCATTACAAATATATAAGTTAGTCTAAATCTCTGAAACTACAAAGACTTCTCCCTAGTTTTTTTTTTTTATTTTTTTATATGAAATCTGTGAAGCCTCCTATGACATTTAAAACTATTTCACACGCATATAAATTCGCCCAGCACCGTTTTAAACAACATGTACATATCAAAACAAACATTTCAGCGAGGAATGACCCGTTTCTGAGTCTCGATATAAACTGAGATCAAACTTACTCAACTTTTTCTTTTATTCTATCGGCATCCTTGAAATCATTCCCAATTAAAGCACGTCGTCTTTGATCAAACATCAAATTAAAAACTCTCGCGCAATAAGGCGAACGGACGCATTTCGAGGCTTCTGAGAGTGCAGGTCCCCGGTGTCTGCCTCTCCCACATTCTCAGACAGTTTTATTAAAAATTTCAGACAAAAGGAAAACAAAAATGGCAGCCTGTCTTATTTTTATAAGGACAGGGCGCCATATTCTGCAGATCCCAATTTTTTTAGCGACAAAAATAAAGCGCGTGATTTCAGATGAAAGGAGCGACGCGTAAAACGCCGCATTATTTGCATTAAGTGAGCGAATGATTGTTTACTTAGATCTGCAGGTTTGAATAGCCCGGCTGGAGGAGAGAAAAAAAAAACGGGAGGAAAAAAAAACGAGAGACTTCCTACAACAATCATGCGATGCGAACAAACCACGCAGATGGAAACAGACGCGCATCCCTCCCGCGAAAATATAACATTTCTATCATGACGCAATTATGCACAAGAGTGCAGATGGTAATATTGTTGCAACACGCGTCTGCTTTTGATTTTTTTCTTTTATTTGAACTTTTTTGCTCACTCGAATGACTGTGATAACTAGCATCGTTTCACTGCATCCTGCAAATGTCAAAAAAATTATATGCATTCGTGAAGATGAAAAGAGAGCGACAGACATACCTTACAGCCCTCGACGCTGGATTTATTAGATTTAATGAAAGGTTCAGATGTTCTTTCGGCTTTGCCTTCAGAGGGAGTTCAGACCTTCCGGGTCGCCTGCCGTTCACTTCTGGGTGCTGCAGGCACAGCGAAACCATATATGATCAAACATACAGCAGAGCCCTCAACAGAAAATCCTTCAAAACCATGACTTGTTATCATTTTGGGTTACTGTAATTCCTCTGAGAAGGTCAGGGAAGTGATTTACAGGGTATGGAGTTCAAATGAAGACACTGAGATATGGATTAACAGATCACAGACAGTCACGAAGAACATCTAATATGCATTTTCTATTAATACGACATGAACTGTTTTTGTAGCAACACTGACGAATTGCATCCATTTATACATGTCTTATTTCTGAATGTAAACAGATCTGATTTGGGTAGGAATAGAATAGAGTAGTTATACTATGTGCAAAAAAAAAACAACACAATATACACTAATACTACCAGACAAAAGTTTGAACACATTTACTAGTTTTTATTTAGTCTGCTATTTTGTCTTGAAATACTAGAAATGGTATTATGAGATATGCAGTGACCTCAATATATGAAACAAACAGCAACACAAAAAATGTATCTGAGCTTCTGTCTCAAGATAGCTGTAAAAAACAAAACAAATTTACACGGTAAAATACCGTTTCCTATTGAAACAGTAATATACCTTAAAAACAATGCATTCTGGGTAGTATTTGTTGCTTATAGGCCACTTTCTCGAAAACGACAAATAATATTACCCAGAATGCACTGTAATTTACAGAATGCATTGTAATAAACAGGAGTAATATACCGTAAAACAATGCATTCTGGGTAATATTTGTCGTTTTCGAGAAAGTAGCTTAGCTTATAGGCCACTTTCTCAAAAACTACAGTTAATATTACCCAGAATGCACTGTAATTTACAGAATGCATTGTAATAACAGGAGTAATATACCGTAAAACAATGCATTCTGGGTAATATTTGTCGTTTTCAAGAAAGTAACCTAGCTTATAGGCCACTTTCTCAAAAACAACAAATAATATTACCCAAAATACATTATAATTTACAGAATGCATTGTAATAAACAGGAGTAATATACATTCTGGGTAATATTTGTCGTTTTCGAGAAAGTAGCTAAGCTTATAGGCCACTTTCTGGAAAACGGCAAATAATATAACCCAAAATGCATTGCAATTTGCAAAACGCATTGTAATAAACAGGAGTAATATACCATAAAACAATGCATTCTGGGTAATATTTGTCGTTTTTGACAATAAAATATAGTTTTTGATTGAAACAGTAATATACTGTAAAAACAATGCATCCTGGGTAATATTTGTCGTTTTCGAGAAAGTAGCCAATCTTATTGGCCACTTTCTCAAAAACGACAAATAATATTACCCAGAAAGCAATGTAATATACAGAATGTGTTGTAATAAACAGGAGTAATATACTGTAAAACAATGCATTTTGGGTAATATTTGTCATTTTCGAATAAGTAGCTAAGCTTATAGGCCACTTTTTCAAAAACAACAAATAATATTACCCAGAATGCAATGCAACATACAGAATGCGTTGTAATAAACAGGAGTAATATACTGTAAAACAATGCATTCTGGGTAATATTTGTCATTTTCGAGAAAGTAGCTAAGCTTATAGGCCACTTTCTCAAAATCGACAAATAATATTACCCAGAATGCATTGTAATAAACAGTAGTAATGTACCGTAAACTATGCATTCTGGGTAATATTTGTCGTTTTTGACAATAAAATACAGTTTTTAATTGAAACTGTAATATACTGTAAAAACAATGCATCCTGGGTAATATTTGTCGTTTTCAAGAAAGTGGCCTAGCTTATAGGCCACTTTCTCAAAAATGACAAATAATATTACCCAGAATGCATTGTAATTTACAGAATGCATTGTAATAAACAGTAGTAATATACCGTAAACTATGCATTCTGGGTAATATTTGTCGTTTTTGACAATAAAATAGAGTTTTTGATTGAAACAGTAATATACTGTAAAAACAATGCATCCTGGGTAATATTTGTTGTTTTCAAGAAAGTGGCCTAGCTTATAGGCCACTTTCTTGAAAACAACAAATAATATTACCCAGAATGCATTGTAATTTACAGAATGCATTGCAATAAACAGGAGTAATATACCGTAAAACATTGCATTCTGGGTAATATTTGTCGTTTTTGAGAAAGTTGCCTATAGGCATACTATCCATCCTAGAAATAGTATGTGACATTAATAATATTCTGTTTAATTAATGTATATCTGAGAGGAACTGACTGTGTTCAGAAAAGTTTAGATGGTATTTTCTTTTCATCTTGCCTCCATACAATGCATTTTAAAGTAGTGTTTATAAGCGCGCAGCGCTGCTTTGTTTACGGCGGTAACCAAGGAAGCGCTGAATTGCAGCTGTTCCATAATCGCCACCTGCTGTCAGACAGTGATTTGCATTCTCATGCAGCCTGTCTGCAGTTATTAAGTTTTGTAGCATAATTTCACAAAGAAATATGCAACATTTAGTCTGAGAAATAATAAAAAGACACTTTCTCATTTATAATTTGTCTTAAATCTCATTTTGTTAAAAATTCGTGAGCAAATCGTATCGTGAATACATTCCTAGTTTCTGATAATTTCCTCTCTTCTTTAGTATCTTAGTTGATTGTCATTCTCCTATCTGAACAATAGATGGCAGCACGCGCCCATTCTGTTTAAGTCAGGCTGTTCCAGGATTCAAGTGTTTTTAAACGAGTGCGTGGACCCACACACAGCGTTCTTGAAGGAGCTCTTTAGAGTTTGCCACGCTGTCAGTCAAATAAAGTTCAATGAAGCGTGATGTGTGCTGTCAGAGACACGAGATCTGCATTATGAAGAAGCATGCACACAAGTGTTTCAGAAGGAAGCAGATGGACTGGTTTCTGTGAGATCTAGCCAAACACTGACACTCCCTCTCCACAGACACGTGCTTTGAGTCCAGGTGAGACAAGAAAAAGGGCTTGAATGTTTAGACACGTCCCACTGGGGGAGGGTAAAGAGAAATGCACACACACTCTGTGAAAAAAACTCACAAAGAATGACTGACTGCTGAAGTGTTGAGGTAGGGATCCGTGTCTCCTAACTGCCTTGACTAATGTTCATCCAGCTTCTCTTCACTGGAGGTCTGACTGTGGACCTGCAGCTTTCAGCTTTTCATCACTTGAAGCACCTCTGATGTCAGAAGCTTTACCACATCACTTCATCTCTGGTTTCTGGTGAGTGAGACAATCAGCTTGGACTGGCCCTGTAATTATAGCATTGCTGTGCAATTAACCAAATTATGTTGATATGCATGCTTTTATGTTATGTGTGTGAATATATATATATATATATATATATATATATATATATATATATATATATATATATATATATATATATATATTACACATACACACACACACACACACATATGTATATCACATTTTTTGGTCAAAGTTTAATGACACTGGACCACAAAACCAATCGGGGTCAATTTTTTGAAATTTCGATTTTACATCATCTGAAAGCTGAATAAATAAGCTTTTGATGTATGTTATGATATGACAATATTTGGTCGAGATACAACTTTGAAAATCTGGAATCTGAGGGTCTAAAAAAAATCTAAATATTGAGAAAATCACCTTTAAAGTTGTCCAAATTAAGTCCTTAGCAATGCATATCCACACACAAAAATAAATGTTAGATATATTTATATTTATGGTAGGAAATGTACAAAATATCTTCATGGAACATGATCTTTACTTAATATCTGTTAAATAATTTCTTATTTCTTGTCTTGGGATTTTTCCATTGTGCAGCTCATGTACCTACCTAGACAAAACAAATAGTAGTAGTCCTTGGACACACTGACACTCTCACACACAACCAGAAGATGTAGACACACACACATTTACGCACATACATTACTTATTTGTTATTATATTTCTTGACATGCCATACATGGTAAGGTTTGATTCTTAAGACATATGATTGGATGCTCATGCCATCCTGGAGATTGTTGTTTTACCTATATCTAAATATGACCCTTCTTCCTGAATAAATCTGAGAATGCTTTGTACCACACTTGATCTGTGTCTGCTTGGTCATTCTCCCGAGGCCTCGCGCTGCTGCTGCCACACATTGCAGGGGTTGAGGCGACTGTTTCTTAACTGATGACTGGGATTACAAATATTCTACCTATTATTATTATTATTATTATTATTATTATTGAGATTTTGATCTAACAGTTTGGGGGCTCGTCCGGGATATTCCCAAGAAACACGGGACTGGGGACTGAGAGGTCATCCTTCATCAGAGGTAAGTTGTTTTTTAATAATTTCCTGTGGTGGTAGGATTGATTGAACTCATCCCATAATTTTGATCTAATATCCTAATGATTTTTGCCATGAAAAAAAAACTAATAATTTTGACCCATACAATGTATTGTTGGCTATTGCTACAAATATACCTATGCGACTTATGACTGGATTTGTGGTCCAGGGTCATTCATGTATATATATATATATATATATATAATGAGATTTTACTTATTGGGAATTGATTGGATTGTGAAAAATGGGTGTTCCAGCCCAAAATGCAGCCACCTGTTGGTTGGCGCTCTTGGTTGGCAGAACAAGTTACTTCTGATGAAACATTACAAAGACATTTTAAACACTTTTGGAGGGGAAAAAGATAAGATGCCATTATAAATCCTCCACAATAAGACCAGTACCATGTATTAGGAAAACAGATCTGATTTCATATTGACTTTAATGTATGTTGGGCCTCAAACATAGTCCTGTACAATGTGACTTTCTTTTTAAAATCTACTTGTGCATTTATCATCAGCTTCCTTCAAGAGAATGTACATTATGACTCTTTAATGAAACATCAACTGACACTGGGTTTTTAATGTCTGTCTTCTAAGTGTGAAGATGGAGGGTGTTCTGGATGCTACGCTCCGTCTGTGTGTGTGCAAACTCATGAGCAGCATGCTGTTGTGTCCGTCCGTAGTCACACACACCATCACTGCGGTCAGCCTTTGCTGCTGCTGCCTGTTGTTATTCACAGACCTCGCCGTCACCTGTAAGCAGAACCCCAAATATTGTCCTCTTTTTCCACTTAGAGGGTTAGTTCACCCAAAAATGAAAATTCTGTCATTAATTCTCATTAATTCTCATGTCGTTCCACACCTGTAACGCCTTCATTCATCTTCGGAACACAAATTAAGATATTTTGATGAAATCCGATCAGATTTTGCTGTGATATGCGTGCATAGACGAACCTTCAAATGAGTTTGCATGGACATTGACAGATCAGCCATCTCCTTTTGCAGTTTTCAGCATTCTCATACACCGTTTATGTCGAGAGCTTCTAGGTTCTACGTCAGAACGCGGACTCATTATTGGATTTCATCAAAAATATCTTAATTTGTGTTCTGAAGATGAACGAAGGTCTACGGGTGTGGAACGACATGAGGGTGAGTAATTAATGACAAATTTAATTTTTGGGTGAACCAACCCTTTAATTCATCAGTTTGATGCCTCTTTTCTGTTCCTCCAGTGTTTCTGCTCTACATCTGGCTCACGGAGTCCTGGATGACGCCTTTTTACGTTTCCTCGGATGTCATCGCCCTTCGATTCCTGCTCTTTCTTTGCCAGGCCTATGGAGTCGTGCTGCTGCTGACGCCGCCTCTGATTGCTGTGGAGTTGCTGGTTAATCTGCTGCGTCCTCAAGACAGGCGAACGGAGGGACGCTTGGAGCAAAATGAAAATTGTCTCTCAAGGACAGTCGGATGTTTTGGATGTCTTCTAGCATGGATTGTGAGCGGAATATGCGGCAGCCATGACTGGACGGTGGAGCGGTTCTCTGTGGAAGCCTGTTTGAAAAGAGGCGGATGCCTTGTTACATGCATTCCCGACATGGATGAGTTATCCTGGGTTCTTCCTGCAATGGTGGTTCTGTTGAGTTTGACGGGGAGTTTGGGTCGGCTCAAGTCTCGAAGTCCACCTGATACACAGAAAACGGACTATGTTGTCCTCGGGCGAATGCATATGTCACTAAGTCTGGTTGAGTCAGAAAAAGCACCCAACAGCTGTGGCGTTCACAGGGCTGG